>NC_081425.1:54920950-55088450 GCF_949786415.1 Peromyscus eremicus | reverse complement strand
CTACCACAGCCATCCCTTCGCAAGTGGGAAACAGACCTTGAGATGGTAAGTCACGTGACTGAAGCACCATAAAGTAGGGTCTGATCCTGAACAGTGTTATTAATCCCAGGGAACAAACCCTAATACAGTCTGCTACTGTTCCCTTGGTGTTCAAGAATATTTGTTGAACTAAGCCCCAACCCACACAGACCACAAAAATTTTCCTCTACTAAAACAACCCTCAAGGGGAAAGGTGAGTTGGTCAAACATTAACATGGAGATTTGGAGCCTGAAGTTAGAGGCCCAGTCTCCAAGCTCAGCTCCGCTCTTCCCAAGCTCTGAATAAAAGAAGAGATGAAGGCTGCTGCCCAGGCTGCCTCCTGAGGAGGGTAAGAAATTCCCACAGGGTGGCAAGAGCCTTCTCCGCCCTCCAGAGGGCTAGTTTTCTGCTGCTCTGTTAGCACCTGTAGACCGGGGAGCTCCCCAGTGACGTGGGTCTGTCTGACTTCAAGGTTTTGAAGGATGGCAGAGCAACAGCTTGAATGCCAAGGCCACCCTGAGGAGGATGGTATGGGCACAGCTGGATGCATGCATGCATGGAAAGTTCTGGAACAGAACTAACTGAATTGCTTCCTCTTTTGGCCAGGCTCAAAGGTTAACAAAAACAACATTCTGCTCTGGTCCCCAAAGCAGAATGCTGGAGTGAAACTGTACACTTCATGAGCATGCATTAGCCTCACCCTTCGGGGATGACCAGAGGTTTGAGAAGGAATAGAGACTTCGGTGCTGTGGGAGAGCTGGCTCGTGACTCCACCCCAGCTGTGGTCTGTCAAAAGGCTGACCCCTCCCTCTGCCCAGGTGAGTCTATGATGTTTTACACTTTGGACAGGAAGGCCACGATACAAAGTCATGTGAATGTTTGCCTTACCTGACTCCTTATTAGCATATGGGTCATTAGCAGAATGACCAGTAAAATACACAAAATTCGCTGTCTACCATGTCCCCCCTTTTCAGACACTGTACCCACTGTGCCCATGCTACATGGAAGCAGTGGCACCAGGAAAGGTGTTCGGTGTTGAAGTTGAACGCTCAGCCACCTCACAAGTGTGCCTGGATAACAAAGGACCACGGGTTCAGTCACCACCTACAGGGTCTCCTCAAAAAATAACTCAACGCCAACGCTGACCAAATTCTAGTTGCGTATTTCAACAGGGAATAGTGGTGCACACCTGTGATTCCAGAACTCAGGAGGGGGAAGCAGGAGGGTTGGAAACTCATGGTCATCCGAAGCTACACAGTGAGTTCCGGGCCAGCCTGGGCTACATGTCTGAAAATACCAAAATGATACTTCTGCTACTACTACTACTACTACTACTACTACTACTACTACTACTACTACTACTAAATAAAAGGCAATTTCTCCAAACAGCCAGGAGAGGGCAGGCTCACAAAAATTAATAGCCTAGCAACTGGTCAAATGGAGCCCCAGAAAGCTCCAAAGAACAGGGGCCAGAAATCACAGGGTATGTCGGGAGGCCATCTTTGGGGCAGGCTAACTGAGTAGCCATTGAGCAATTCCTTCCAGAGCTTGTACCCAGTCACCCACCACTGAAAACATCCCACAGCCCCTACTGATCCATGTGGATCACACAGTGAAGTGGGAACAGCTGTACAGACCAAACCAGACAGAGGCAAAGGCAGAGGGGGAGGGGAGCACCAGCGGGGACGGAAAAGAGAGATAAATGGAGATATGCGAGCTGGAAAGACACACAAGAAGGGAGATAGGAATCCCTTTGGCAATGTTCACTTCGCATCAGGCTAAGGTTCCCATCAGTCCGTGCCCTGCTTGATGGCTCTACACGCTGGGCTAACTCCTAAGCATAAAGCATGCGGTGTGGTTAGCCAGACTTAGCAGCTGACAAGGGAGCTGCTTATTCATAATGTACAAGGTGCTCCACGGAACATCCTCAAGGGAAAGTGCTGGAAGCTACACTTAGTGGATTAGTTTCCAGGACTTGTCTCAGCTTCACTCAGAAGGCATCCACAGTACACTGGCAGGGAGTAACTTGAGGTGGCTAAACAATATGTGTCCCGCACAAGACTCTGACTGTCCCCCAGTAGAAATCCCCCCCACAGGATGGAGGGAAGACACATTTTGTACAATAGCATTTCCCAGAGGGGATCTGTAGCCAGTGAAAAGTGATGTAACCTATGTATTGTAGGCGTGGTTGTCTGTGCTTCACCCCTGAAGCACCGCCCCTAGAAGGCAGCAGGTAACTGCTAGGTACCTGCCCCCTCCCGGGGCGTGGCTGAGACGGGGACCCCTTAAGACCTGAGATGCGTACGTGCTCGCTTTCTTGGCTACCTTATGATCCTGGATGCTGGATTGCAGACCAAGTCAGAGTTCAGAGAGCTAGCTGCCTTGGACTGCACCTCAACTCTCCTGGATTCTGTAACCGATCCCTTGGTTAGTTGTAAGATGGCCCCAAAGAAACCCCTTTTGACTCTCAGATAAACTACGTGGAACTGCCTCGCTGGTTGACACTTTAATGTGTGTAACTAGTCTGTTTACACAGGACCATGTTGAAAAATCAACTTGTAGAGAGGGGGGCTCCCTGCCCACATGGCCTTGGCTTTAACTAGATACAAACAAGGCCACGGACATGGAACAAAGAGAGGAAACTAGAGCTCCCCGCTCCGCTGGGCTACAATTAGGTTAATGTTGGGACGTGATCAAAGTGGCCCAGTTGGCATGGGGGTCGGAAAAAAGAGACTCCTCAGTGCGCAGGCTCCTTCCTTCCACCTGCCCACAGTATGTCCGCAAGGCCCACACAGCTCACCCTTCTTCCGTGCCTGGGCGATGACGTCAGCCGCGCTTTTGCTCATCACTTTGGTGACATACAGGGGGCAGTTGGTCTGATTGGCAATGGTGACGGAGCGGTTAACAGCTTCAGCCTCGACCTACGGGAGGACAGACAGACAAGCATGAAAACCCAGCCCACCCTCCGGCCCACCTTTGTCCTCACTCACCAACAGAGACAGATGCGTTCCCGCAAGGTTCTTTTCCAAGTGGCACCCAGGACATAGATCCTCAGGCCCCGCCTAGACTCACACTAGTAACTCTGGAAGAGAACCTAGCCATGTGGGTTGTAACCACCCTGCGGGATTATTGGCAGGAAACAAAGAATTCTGAAGAGATACTTGGGTCACTCCCTTTAGTTTTCAAACTACTGAAACAATGGTCCCTAAGAAATTAGAATTTCCTGAGAAATTTTATGACGGGAGAAGGAAAAGGCTGAGGCTGGGTGCCTGCCAGAAGAGGAACTTGTCCCCAGGGAAGACAGTTCATACAGTTCTGACTTGACAGAACACCTTCGAGATGCCGCAGCCAAGACAACGATGGTTGGGAGGGACCATACCACGATCGGGACTGCCTGGCTATGCATACTTCTTGTCTTCTATTTAAAAGCTGTTATATATATTTTTTTTTAACTATGTGTCCATCTGTGTGTAGGTCTGTGTACATGAGTTCTGGTGCCTGTGGAGACCGGAGGCTTTGGATCTACCCAAAGTACA
This sequence comes from Peromyscus eremicus, assembly GCF_949786415.1. Taxonomy (NCBI): domain Eukaryota; kingdom Metazoa; phylum Chordata; class Mammalia; order Rodentia; family Cricetidae; genus Peromyscus; species Peromyscus eremicus. Next base: position 55,084,895 of record NC_081425.1, on the reverse strand, counting down.
GGCAGTCGTGAGCTGCCTGACGTGGGTGCTGAGACCCAAATTCAGGTCCCTTGCAAGAGCAGTGTGAGCTCGGGTGCATTCTTAGCTGTATCGCCACTAAAGTTCTAGGCTGGCCAGGAACTCCTGATCCTGCCTCCTCGCCTCTTCATCATAGCCCACCAAGTATACCACCATGACCAGCGGCCTACTGCTTAAACCGAAACTTCGTCAGACCTCTGAAGATGAGCTTACGGATCTCTGTTCCTCTTCCTAGTGTGACAACACTGAACTGCTTCCTTTCTCTGCTTCTCATCAACAGCTTATTTCTCTAACTCATCTACTGAGATGACAGTCAAGCCAAGCTTGTCAGGGCGGCCAGCGCCCAGGCTTTGCCCCTAACTCTGGTAACAATTTCACTTGCTCACGTTGGAGAAGCACCATACATTCACAGCCCCTGGCTGATCTCAATGTGGCTATTTACTCTCACGATCCTGAGTGAGGACATTCAATATTTGTGACTCTGGAACCGAGTCTGCCAGATAACTTGTGAGCCCAGCCAGCATCACCCACAAAACAAAACAAGCTTCACAGGGCTCGGGAATGAAGTAGGCAGCAGCCTGCTCTCCAAGAGTGTGACTGGTCAGCCACAGCCTGGTACGACCTTCAGCACAGATGAAGAGCCACCCAAGTCAAGCATCTGGCTCTTTATATCTGATCCTCAGGGAATGGAATTTCAGATCCCATGTCATGTCTGCTGAACGCCCAACCAGGAAAGCTGCTTTGTATGGAGGTACACGTTATGTACAACAATGTGTGTTCATTGTGACCGATGAAACCTATTCAAAGCAGATCCCAAAAGACCACTACCAAATCCTAAGGAGACACTGTGGTGTAAACTCTGGCAGGTGAGAAGGGGGGGGTGGTCTTATTCTTTCTCTACCCATCATGCCCCATTCCTAACATCCTCAAAGCAGAGGTGGTGCCCACTAGACGCTCAAAACTCGTTGCTGCACAAATGAATGGTTTCATCTTATTAATGTAACTTTAAAGGCCAGGCTGTCACTTCTCCCAGGAGAGAGCTGCACTCCTCCCTGAGTTGACTTGGCTAATCCTGTTTCCACTGGGGCATGCAGGGCTGGGGTCTGTTGCAGCTCTAAGTGCTCATTCCAGTGAGAGAGACCAAGCCTCATTCACACTCAGCTTCTGGGCATAAAACTATGTGAAGAGAGTCCACAGATCTACAGGAAAGCACACGGCTTCAAAAACACTCACCCAACACTCAAATGCTTCCCATTCCAGGGATGGCTGAAGGGAGCCTCCCTCTGGCTCCCTGGCCTCCTTCCCCTCCCGGGAGCCTCCTGCTGGGCCGCCAGCTCAGATGTCTCTAGTGTGAAGTGTGAATGAAGAGGACTCCAAGATGCTCAACACTTTGCCGGGATGCCAGAAACAGCCCTATTGATGTCCCAGCACAGACCCTTCACAAAGGGACAGACACACTATAAATAATGACTGGGTCTACAGGCCTGCCCTCAGTAAAGTGGGGTGTGCAGTGGCTCTAATTAAGAGGCCAAATGGGACCGGCTTCCACTAAAACTAGTGAAGAAAAATCCTGGTCCCAGGGGTCTGTCTGGATTTGCATACACACTGTGAATGGAATTCAGACTCCATCTGGCCCCACAGAGTGGCCTGAAATTGGACAGAGGCCAAACTAAAATGCTAGCTCTCTAGAAGAAGAGGGTATTTAAACCTCGCTCTCCACCATCCCATCAAAACACTCCAGCCCCTGAACCGCAGCAGATACTGCTGTATGTGCACTGGGCCCTGACGGAAGTCTCTTTACATCTTCTGGAAAGGATATAACAGCTTAAAAATAAAACCTCTTCTCATTCTAGGGATCTCAGACATCTGGGAGGTTATCTGTGTGATGTCATAGATGGACCAGCACAAACACCACAGGGAAATGACCTATCCAGGGACCCATAGCAGAGTCCAGATACCGCAGTCTCTGGACAGTCCCTCCCACCTTGGCAACCTGCACAACTCAGGCCTAGCTGGGAAGGTGTCTCTGTGATGGTTTCACTGTACACATCTGAGTGGCCACTTTCTTCACAGGCCCCAGGCTCTGACAGCTGTCCCTTGCTGGTAGCCAGTCACATTCTAGCCTACATATACACTTCCTGTCTGCCTCTCTGTCACCAGCTCATTGACAGTCCCTCTCAGAGAGGCCCATTCCCTGGCTCAGCTCACTGCCACACAGGGCCAGGCACTGGTGTGATCGGAACACAGGCTTGTCACACTGAACCACCTCCCACGGGCGATCCCTAGAGTCCTGCGTTCTTAAAAAGTCTCCCTTTTTCCATCTTCTTAGCTAAAAACCAGGGGAAATCCCACTGAGCTGGCCACCTGGTGGGCTGCAAAGAGAAGCATATGGTGGCAGGAAGGTGTTCTGTAAAGCTCAAATGCAAGCTGGCCATCATGGCACCTGCCATGGAAGAGATCCTGACACTGCACAAAAGTGAAATCGTTATTTAACGTTGTGTCCTGTGTGCTGCTGGCGGTTTCTTCTGAAGTGGGCTATACTGCAAGTCCACTCAGAATGGCTCCGTGTTTGATTCTCCCTGCCGCCCCCTCAGAGTTGAACACACAACAGACTCAGCTTGGCACACTGAACACTCCCTGAAGGAACAGCAAGAGTGGAGGGCCCGGAGTCCTGACTATTCTGCCACTCCCTCCCTCCCTCCTTCCTGCCATCCCCTGTATCCGCACCTCTAAAGTCCTTATATCTGGCCTCACCTCACAGGACTGTCATGGGGTGAAATTACTCAGGGCATCATCAGGCTCAGAGCCTGGCATAAGTTGGGCACCTCCAAATCAGCTGAAAAGCCTCCTCCCACCATACCACGCTCCTAGACCCGCTGGCCCTCGGGGGATGTCTGTCACTGGCCCCGGGGTATTTTGCAATTCTGTATGACAATGGCCTAAGACAGGCCCCCTATGCTGGGCCACAGATGAATGGATTGAAGCTTTCTGTTTAAAGGCTCAACCACAACGGGGGCTCCCTGATAGCGATCTCCTTCATGGAGACCCACGGGCATCCTTCCTGTTTCCGTGCTTTGTTCTGGCAAGCTCTGGGATCTGATGGCCCCAGCTCCTTCACAGACCACTTACCAAACATCCTCCTCTGGTCTGGTCTGTTTCTGGAAGGGATACCTTAAATGTTGAGCCTCCATCCATCCAGGCCCCTGAGAGTCTCCTCTTAACCTCTACCACATCTTTACCATCTAGAATGTTCCTTGCAGAACTCCCCCATCATCCTCTTCCCTCAGAGTTGTCAGATGGATGTTAGACTGACCTTCACCCTTACTGAAGGACCAGCCTCCGTGTGGTGGTTTGAAAGAAAAATGGTCCCCAAAGGGAGTGGCACTATTCGGAGGTGTGGCCTTGTTGGAGGAAGTGTGTCACTGTGGGAGCAGGCTTTGAGGTCTCTTTTGTTCAAGTGTGGCTTTCAGTTGACTTCCTGCACACTGCCATGCTCCCTGTCATGATGATAATGGACTGGACCTCTGAAACCGTAAGCAAGCCAGCCCCAATCAAATGTTTTCTTTACAAGAAGTTGCCTTGCTCATGGTGTCTCTTCACAGCAATAAGGACCCTAACTACGACACTCTGTAAAGTAATGTAAGGTTAAAACTCTAGTGATAAAAACTCCATCTCCCACAACATGATAGCTGCAGCCTCTGACTTACAGACTCCATTGTCTAGTGTGGTAACTTGGTGCTTTACAGTCTGGGTTAATCCTGCTCACAGTTTTCAATTGGTTCTGACCACTAGTACCCACTGAGCGTACTGCACTGGATAAGGGCTCCTCATGTGTGTTTCAGAGATATAAAAGGGCTCTGTGATTCCATCATATGTTTGGGGGCCTGACCACATTGCTGGTGGGTATGCCCATGCGCACACATACACTCATTTCTCTGAAAGACCAGTGTGCATCCAAAGAGCCCCACTTTTAATGGGTAATGGGGGGGGCGGTTTCTGTGCTCTGCACAGAGTCCAAGAGACACCAAGTCACACATCCCGCTCCCAGATGTTCACCTCCTCTGGTCGGCTCAGCACATGTCCCTCGGGGCCTGTGATGCCCAGATCCAGGATCCTCTGCTGTTCCTGTAATGTGCAGAAAAAGCCAAGTGGTCAGAGGAGGTGGGTTTCAGTTGGCTGACAGCTAGAGACTGGAGCAAAACGTTCCCTAGCAAGAAGTACAGTGGGCCCTGCTGGATCCACAGTGTCATCCCAGACCTCAGAAACAAAGGGGTCACTCCACTAATCCCAGTCCCACTTGAGCAAGACGGCTCCCACTAGAGCAGTGGTTCTCAACCTGTGGTCTTGACCCTTTTGGGGGTCAATGGATGTCTTGCACATCAGATATTTGCATTATGATTCATAACAGTGGCAAAATTATAGTTATGAAGTAGCAGTGAAATAATTTTATGGTTGGGGGTCACCACAACATGAAGAACTGTATTAAAGGGTCATAGCATTAGGAAGGTTGAGAACCTTCCCTGGGAAAGCTACAAGTAGAGACACACTCCTGGCCCACAGCAGAGTATATAATGATGCCCAGGTGTAACCAGGGTGTTCCTTGACTTATCCAGAACAGCTCCATTGCTGTGCCAAGGGAAAGGGCCTTTCTAGAATGGGAACGAGCCACATGCCCTAAGAACACTAGCAGGATCTCACTGACTGAGCCCCAGTACCAGAACACCAGGCCCTCTGGATTCCCACACCGGTGTTCAGCTCCCAAAGCTGTCCTACATTCTTGGGCTTGCTTTCTGCAAGATGAAAAAAAATGTGAGAGGAAGAGTCCCATACCTCTGCAATGATGTCACCATTCTCTGCATGGACTTGAGCTATGGCACCAATATCCCGGATGACGCTTAGCACCTCATAGATCTGAAGAAGAAGAAGAGGGCAAGCTCAGAGACCAGAACCTGAATCTTCCAGGTCAAAGGAAACCCCCTTGGTGGGGGAGAAATGGCATCCAGGCTCCTCTGGTAGGCCGGGCTTAGCCATATTCTCAAGGGGACCGCGTCAGGCCACTCTGCCATTCACAGAGGCAGCCCAACCAAAAGGACAGGAGTGAGGTGTGAGAAGCAGAGGAGGACAGCTCTGCACAGGTGTGATGAGGGGCCCTCAATACCACCTCCAGGCCACATGGTATCCTGAGTAGAGGTTACAAGGTTGGATTCCAGAGTCTGGCAGAGCATGACCCCATCAAAGGCCAATTCCGTCAGAAACCATATCTGCCAGCCATGGCCCATTAATCTATGGGCAGGCTATATACACATGGAAGAATGTTTCCCCAGATGGCAGCGGTGACCAGACCAAACAGAACATCAGGAGCCTTCTCAGAAAGGCTGACTTTCTTACCTGGGAATCCGTCAGCTGGAATCGATCTTTGAAAGCCATGTACACGAGGAAGGAGTTTACACCTAGTGACAGACAAAGAGAGGTAGACACGTGAGTTTTAATAGATACACCTAAACTAAACAATCTAGAAGACAGCGACAGTGCTGTTCACACATGGGCGTGAGCCCGTGCATATCTGTGTGGGAGGAGGGGGGTGTAGAGGAAGCAGAAGAAGAGAAAAAGAGGTGGGAGATGCCGTGGGAACAACAAAACAGCTGTGCAGCCACACGCCTGTCATCCCAGCTACTTGGAAAGCTGAAACAGGGGGATCACACTTTCAAGACCTCTCTAGGCTTCAGAGTGAGTTCAAGGCAACGTTGGAAGCTTAGAGAGACCCTGTCTCAAAAAACCAAAACTCCAAAGGGCTGGCACACAGCTCAGCAGTAGAGGGCTGGACTCGCATAGATGAAGCCCTGGGTTTAATCTTCAGCATCACAGAGTGAAAGAGGAAAAAAGCATGACAGAGACAGACAGACAGAATGACAAAGCAAACGAGAAGCTTGGAACAGGATTTCTGGAAATTGTTTTGGAGTTCTTATGATTTTCCTGTTTGGGGACTTTGAAAGTCTGGCAAAATTAAAAGCTGCAGTGTGAACGCACTCACATAGCAGCATAACTCACAACAATCAGAAGGTGGAACGACCCGCCCCGCCCCACCCCACCCCACCCCACCCCATCCCACGCCCAGTGAACATCAGTGGATGAACAGACACACAAAATGAGGTCTCTGTGTAAGCTGGAACACCATTTAGCCTTACAAATGAAATGTGGCTGCATGGGACAATGGGGACAAGCACAGAAGCCATCCTACTGAATGAAATACCCCAGTTACAAAAGGTAGGTGCTGCAACACCCCGTGTGTTCTCTCAGGAGGGACAGAGCAGTATCATGGACAGGCAACACCCCGTGTGCAGGAGGGACACAGAGCAGTCAGGGTCACAGAGGGCAGAATGGGGTTACCTGAGCTGGAGGAAGGGGAGGGGGAATTAAGGAGACAGATTTTCATTTTATCAAGATCATGCAGGTGGAGGTGGATAGTGGTGATGGTTTGGGGAGTTTTTATTGCATTTGTGTGTGTGTGTGTGTGTGTGTGTGTGTGTGTGTGTGTGTGTGTGCACGCTTATGCCACAGCATGCACATAGAGGTCAGAGGACAACTTGTAGGGAGTCAGTTCTTTCCTTACACCATGTATGCACTGGGAATCAAATTCAGGTCATCAAGCTTGGCGCCAAGTGCCTTTACCTGTTGACCCATCTCAGAGGCCCCACACTGATGGATTCAAACCAAGGTGAAAGTTGAGCGAATCCACTCAACTGCACACTTAGAAGTGATTCAAATTGTGCATCTTAGGCTGAAGAGATAGCTCAGAGGTTAAGAGCACTGGCTGCTTTTCTAAAGGATTCAGATTTGGTTTCCAGCACCCACCTGGTGGCTCATAGCTGTCTGTAACTCCAGTCCCAGTGGACCTAATAGCCTCTTCTGGCTTCTGCATGCACCAGGCACCCACACAGTGCAGAGATACATGTGCAAGCAAAACACTCATACCCATAAAATAAATGAATAATTTTCTAAAAAAAATTCTAACACTATATATATATATATATATATATATACATATCATTTATCACCTTTTTTTCAAAAACAAAAACCTTTCTCAAAATAAGTATTTATTCTGACTTTGACAAGAAGATAAATTACAAACTTCTGACTATGAAAATGGCCTTTTCTTTGGCAAGCCGTGGCTGGTTTTAAGAAGCATTTTTTTTTTTTTTAATGAGAAAAAAATCCATTAGTTTGGCAAGCAGCTGTCCATCCTAGCATCTTGGAATTCTTGCCTCCCGAGGCACCAGACCAAATATCCCTGTCCAAGAACCATCACAATTCTAAACAATTGTCTTGACAACCTCAGAGCCTCAGAGCTTAATTCAAGCCACCTGGGGATGCTGGAAGCTGCCTGAGCTAAAGGCCTCTGGGCATCCCAGTTTTTCATTCCATGCCAGGCAACGGCAACAGTTGCTATGGTAACCTGCCTAGACTGATTCAGGATAGACTGACCCTATAAATTGGAAGTTAAAATCCAACAGCATCTGGGTATTCTCAAGAAGCAAGAACAGTTCTAACTAGAAGCTAGAAATGCCAGAAGTGTGTTTGGAGGCTCTGGGCCCTAGTCTGGTTCCAAAATGATTTTAGGGTTACCTCTTCAGAGGTGGGAAAAAAGTTACTGTAGCATTGAATGGCCATTAAGGAAAGCCGTTGTCTCCTAGCTGAAAAAATGAGATCTACTTCTGGATGGAGATGTATCACTGTCTCCTCTCCTAAGAGGGAATCACCTGGCTAAGGGACCGTCCCTCTGGAAGGCAGGTTCACCTTAAGCCATGCTAAAAAGATGGGAGGAATAATTACCCTTTAGCTAAGGGAATGAACTTTCCATCCTAGAATTCCAGCTCCCTCCTGGAGTAGGTTTCAGGGCCATAGCCACGAGGCTTCACACATCTACTTGGTTTTCTGAATTACTCAGAAAAACGTTAACTTTTCCACTTCTTCTTCCTATCAGTTATCAAGGCGTACTCTCTCTAACACTCTGAGCTTTGCTGCTTCTCCAGCTCCCCCCTCCTCACCCCGACACCCCCCCCCCATGGCGGCCTGTCTGCCATGTGGCTGCCATGATGCCAGTTTAACCCAAGCAGCATGATCTTTTCTCCTTCTCTCTTCTCTCTTCCTCCGCCCTCCTGGCAACTCACCTATCTTGGTTTTTTTTTTTTTTTCTTTTAAACTCTATTAAAATGGTTCTTGAGTGTCAAAAAAGAAAAAGTAAGAGTTTGCAGGGTTGGGGGAGGGGGATGGTTACCTCCATGCTAGGAAGAAACTTAAAGAACATCTTAGTCCATTATTCACAGGGCAGATTTTCAAATTATTAAGATTCAAGTGTTTCATAAATTGCCCCACGTCACACAGCTAGTCTGTGGACAAGCTGGCTTCCCATTCTAGAGCCTTTTATACTGGATCTGTGGGTGCTTTTCCCATCAGCTTCCACGACTAGATATTTGCCTCCACTTTTCACTCACAGCACGTACTGTTTCTGACTCTGAACTGCTAAGAACAAAAAAATTAGTACTACTTCCCCACAAATCAAGACCCCGCGATACCAAAGAGTGACTCCTATTCCACAACCAAGTTGAAGGGGGCCCAGGAAGACCATGTGGTTCAGCTCCACTACCTGAGCCCCCCCCCCCAAGTCTCCTGTGGGCAAGAGTCCTGGGGCACCTAGAGGTAAGTGAAGACACCTCTGGCCTCCCTGAGAACCCTTCCTCCTCAATCCCTGGGATTCTCTGAAGCAGAAAAGGCCCTTCAGGTTGTCCCAGGTTTGAAGAGTCTCATAACCTCCTCAGCGAGCCTCATTCTTACAGGTTTGTATGACATGCTTGCCCCAAAACTTCAAAGACAAACCTAGTGCCTCACTGGGCCTTGGAGGGCCAATCACTTCTTGAGACCAGATCCCTCAAGCCAGCGATCAGTCGGAAGCTGTTACACAAGAAGACACCCCAGGGCAAAACAAAGCCACACTGTCTTACTCATATAGGCTTCTGCTCCCACACTGGGGTAGGGCCCCTGTCGTCAGCATAAGCTGTAGCCTAAAACCTCCCATCGATTGCTCGAGGAAGGCTTTGAGTCAAAACAAAGCATCTCCAGTGGAGTTGCGAGACCTACCGTGGTCCTTCACCAGCGCTTCCATCTCCTCCTGGATGCCCTTGTGCCACTCCGTGATGTCCACATGCAGAGAATAGTCACAGCAGGACTTGCTGTCCGCCCACTCCCTCCATTGATCGAAAGCAGCCAGGAGGCTTGTCCCCGGCTCAGGAACCACATGGTCAACTAGGAAGGAACAGACATCGGTCGTCACCACGGGAAACGCATGAGCAGGTACTCACCCACTTGAACCCTGCACTGAGCCTCCTGGGTTCCCACTGGAGACAGCGATCTCTCCAACAATGTCTAGGAATGCACTTAAGCCAGCTGAGTGCTCAACAGGGAGAAACTTCGCATGGGACAGCAGACACGTGAAACCGGGCATGAACGACTCGGATCTGATTTATCAAATCCGCGTGCCTGAGACCTGGGGCGCAGTCCGAGGACAATGAGTCCTTATGGACAATGGCGGTGTCAGGCGGCCAGCTAGAGGAGCCAAGCCCTTCTTTGTGCTCCCAGCTGCTGTGAGACGCCCCAGTAGACAGCCAGGCCTCGGCGAGGCTGGAGCGGGGCCATGCACGACGGGCCTCTCCAAAGCAGCCAGCAGCCCCGCTCACTCCTAGCCACTCAGGTTTCTACAGTGTAATTCCACTCCGTAATCTAAGGACAATCTTTCATCTTAAGAGTTTAAAACATTTTGAAGCTGAGCTTGCTGTAATATTATTACTAAGGCAGGCTGATATTTAGGACAAAGACCATGAACTCAGGCTGCTCAGTTTGTCCGCTGGCCCCACTGGTTGCCCGCAGGTGCCCCTGGGTACACTGCTCTGCTGTCCTAAGTCTCAGTGCTGCATTTAAAGGGGATTGTATTACCTGCAGACTTTGTTATGAAGATCACGCACAGACAGAATGTCTACCAACCTTACAGGGCTCCTTGATTGAAATCCCCCGGTGCCCTCCTTTACACTTCAGAAAAGTCCCCAGCAAGCTCTTCAAGAGCCTGGCTGACCCCCACAACAGGACCCTGAGACGTCTCTGTCTTGTCCTCTATCTCCAGCTGAACAGGCCATCTTTCAGTTGCTACATCGGGCTGCTTCCTCTCACCCCAGGGCCTTTGCACATGCTATTACTGCTCATAGGTTCCCTGGAGAGCTCTTGCCCCAGCTTCCTTGATGACATGAGGTTTTCTAGAACTATTATCGCCCATCTTTTGCACACACACACACACACACACACACACACACACACACAAAGATTCCAACTGAAATTAGTTGTCCAAGGTTCAATCAAATTCATACAACAATAAGGAAAAGGCTCAGGACTCTGGGCTCCCAAAGCAATGAACTATTCTTCCAAAATGGAATATTAGATTTCCTATGCCCAGGATCAAAACTTTCAGATGCAACTACATTGTGATTGGCTTAACTTGGCTTCATACATATCAGAGATATGATCATCAGATACAGCAGTTACCCCTGCCTGGTCATCATACATACATGTATTGAATGTCACACTGAACCAGATGGCAATTAAAATAGATGTATTTTAAAACACACCTCTAAGTTCTTTTGTCAGAATTCTTTTTTTTTTTCCACACTTGCTCACTGGGGACTTCTCAGGTACCAGCTCAAAGAACCGGTCTATGTAACAACAGGGTTCCACAGCTACCTAGTGTCTAGAACATGGTGTCAACTGATGAGGGCTTTGGCAAAATGCTACCCTAAAAACTCCATCAAGACAATTCCAATTTTTCTCCCTAATCTGTGCTCTCTACTCCACCCTACTACCCCCAACAACAACAAAAATATCACTTGGTTAGCAGCAAGCATTCTGGACTGTCTGTGGCTAAAGCCTGCCTCCCCTTTCCCTCCCTCTCCCCCATCCCACGCTCCCAGGAAGCCAGACAGACCTTGGAACACCCTTTATCTGCAGCTGCAATCCCCATGCACATCTGCCAGGAAGGCAGACTCAAGCATCTCCCCAGAGCCCGGCTAGATCTGACCCTAGCCGACATCTCCAGTCTCCATCACAGCCTCTGTCCCTGACACGGTCGCCATCCACGGCCATCCTGTGGGTCTCTACTCCTTTGACTCACCCTGTTCCTGCCCACGCCATGCTCCTTGCTCAGGCAGTAGCCCCTCGCTGAAATCCTCTTCCTCAGTGCTTTCTCAGACAGCACCTCCCCATGAAGCTCACGAGACTGCCACCATCTTGGATTGCACTCCACCTGTAATAGCTTCTGAGCGACACATACACACATATCCTCACACACACACTCAGAGACACACACAGTTTACTTGCATAAACACTCACTCACAAACACAGACACAGACACATATCCTCAGTCACAGACATATCCACACATATCCTCTCACACACATTCACACACACACACACACACACACACACACACACACATAAACACATACACACACAGAGTACAAAGTATACGCTCCTCAGAGCAAGGACCATGTTCAGATACAGGAGAAGCTCACTGAATGCCCTATGTAATCACTTCTTGGCACGCACATCTCACCTTTCAATCAGTTGAAAAAAACAAATGGGGTTAAGTGTTCCCTCAATATCTGTGAGCAACATTCTAGGACACCCCTAGGATGCCAAAACCCCACAGACACCTAAATTCCTTGCATTCGTATGTGCACATTGCCTGCTACATCCATCTGTATATTTTGCGGGAAGGCTGAGAATTGATCCCCAGATCCCAGCATGCTACAGTTGGGCTCCACTCCAGACCCCTTCTATACCTTATAGCTTCTGTATATTGCTTGCTTGCAGGACCTGATGCAATACCACATAGCACTCTGCCTGTGTGGACCTGGTGCTTGCATTGAGGCAAATTTCAACTTTGCATTTTGTAACTTTCCAGAAATTTTTTCCAAATGTTTCTTATTTGCGGTTTGGCTGAACCCAGAATTAATTGAATCCACAGATGCAGAATCTTTGGATCCGATGGGTCAACTGTGCTCTCCTGGTAACAGGGTCAGCTTTCCCATCCAACCCATAGCGCTGCTATGAAACCTGGAGATCCTCCTGCCCCACCCTGCTGGATGAGGAATATTCCTTCTACCAGACAAGGTAGGAAAACGGCCTTCCTCAAAGCTGAGTTTTCTAAAATAGAGGTGATTTTAGGCAAAGTTAATATTACATCTATTCAATCACCAGCACCCTCCATCAAATCAACCAACTCAACTTGGTACATTTTCTCTACATCTTTTTTTTCTACATGCTGTATTTTATTCTATTTCCTTATCTATAGTCTATCTCCTTCCCAGAAGCTTTAAAGCGGCTTTAAAAAGATACACAAGCTAGTCCCGGCTGACACACCAGAATGCAGGTGTTAGAGGCAGGAGGAGCTTGACAAGTTTGAGGTCAACCTGGGCTACACAGTGAATAAGTCAGCCAGAGACACTCAGGAAAAATAGATAACAAGAAGAAAGGGAAAAAATGGGGGGACATTAAACAAATTCAAGAACAAAGTTGTATGTTGTGTGTGTGTGTGTGTGTGTGTGTGTGTGTGAAGACGTACATAAACGCATGCATATTTGTGTGTACATGTGTGCAGACCTGTATAAATGCTTTGTTCGTGCCTATGCATGTTTCCACCTATGCAGAGGCATACATGCATGCATGCATGTTTGCATCTATGTTGTGTACAAATCAGTAGATGAACGTTTTGCAAGCTTCACACATCTGTTAGACTTCAAGTTAGGCTCTCAAGCCAGGAAGTCTGACATCAAGCAGATTTCTTTCCCGGGAACCATTGCTCAAGAGGACACTGAGAACAGCAACGCTCAGTCTGGGAATAATGCTCAACCCACTGAGTGTAATGATCATTTTAAATGTCTTAATACTGGATTGGATAAAATGGTTTACATCTACACGGTGAATGCTTTGATTTGCCCATTCCAGAGAATAAAGACTAAATTCTCTAAGTTCTGTCCCTAGACTGGCTCTCTTTCATTCTATTTATCCTGTCAGTAATAAACATGGCTGCTTTGAGATACTCTTAAGATTTCATATTTTCATTTTATGTGTAGGGATATTTTGCCTGCCATGGAAATCTGTGCACCATGTGTATCCATGGTGCCTACAGAGGCCAGAAAAGGGCACCAGATCCCCCTGGAACTGGAGCTACAGGTGGTTGAGTCACCATGTGGGTGCTGGGAACCAAACCTGGGTCCTCTGGAAGAGCAGCCAGTGCTTTAACCACTGAGCCATCTCTCCAGCCTCCATGATACCCTTTGAGATCCTATGTGAGATCCTTACCATTAAAAACATACATGTTCATGCTCCCCCAGGGCTGGGCATCAAACCTAGTGTCTTGTGGGTGGCAGGCCAAGACCATTTCTGAGTAACTGAGCTACACTGTCGCCCTCTGACTTTTATGAGAGAAAAAGTTTCTTTCAACAGCCCACTTCTTTCTGTAAGATCTGTCTGCTTCCTTCTGCACCTAAGGAACCCGAGAGAGCTCCATGCAGGATGCTCCATGCGGGATGCTCCATGTGGGATGCTCCATGCAGGATGCTCCATGCAGGATGCTCCATGCAGGATGCTCCATGTGGGACGCCTGCTCCGGGGACAGCTCAAGCGAGGAGCCTGCTGTGGCTCAGCCTTCCACAAAGCTGTAGGGACAGTGGCCAGGGACACCTACAGACCAGTAACAAGACCCAGAAAGAGACTCAGACACTGTGACGCCATGCTTCTCCATCTTCAAGGAACACGAGAAGTGTTTTGAGTGTAAACCCCGGTTCACGCCCTCGCCCCTTGCCTCTGTTCTGGTACCACGGGTCCAGATGGGAACCTGAGGAAGTGAGTTTCTGATAAGCAGCCATTCTGATTCTGGCTGAGGACAGACTGTTTTTCCATTCGCCTCTCCTTCCATTTCCACCCACTAGGCCTTTGAGGGCCTGTCCACCACACAATGGCAATGCCACTTTCAAAACAGAACCAGTTCCCTAGCTACCAGGCTAGGCCCTCCCTCCACAGCCAAAGGCAGTATCTGATTAGTGAGCTGTGGGATACCCAGCACTTGAGAGAAACAGGCCTATTTCCTCTAAGCTAATGACACTTGCAAACATGTCCCTGGTGTCCCTGAAACGCCTGCGTAAACTTTCCCACCGTTCTCCTTCCATGGAAGGTCTCCTGGGAAGAGCTGTTTCTCGGGAATAGGGCAGAGGGTCATGACCATTTCCGGAGGGAGCAGGGGTCCTTGATGAGGATGCAAAGCAGAAAACCACTCACAGAACATTTCTCTGGTGACCTTCCTGGGTTAGCTGTCCCTGTGAGAAAGGCACAGCCACTGGCCAGCAGCCGGCAATGACAAGGGGGTGAACAACAGGGTCGAAGCACCCCAAAACCTGGGTCTGCTGCCTGTGGTGGCCTCCCTTGTGGGTGTTTACTGAGATTTCCAGACTCATCTATAACCATCCACAGCGGAGGAGGGGAACACGAGGCATAGGGAAGAATATCTGTGAAATGTCTTCCACATGATGGCTCTCATTCCCTCCTCAGAGCATCTCCATAGAGTCCATTGACACCGGTCCTCCTGCTGTACGATGAGCCAAGCGCATGCCCTGGAAGGATGGCCTGGACATGCTTTCAGTGAAAAATCCCAGAATTTCCAGAGAGTGACTGACTACAAATTGTCTTAATTCTGAAAGTTCTAAATTCCAAAATGCTCCAAAATCTGAAATATCGTGACACCCGTGCAACATTACACACTGATCTCATATGACAAGTGCCAGCGAAATTGCAGGCCTGCTACCCAGTTGTACAGAATTGCTTTCAGGGGTCAGGAGAGGAGCTTGGTTGGTAGAACGCTTTCCTAGCATGCCTGTGTCTCGGTCTCCAGCACCGAGAAAAATCAGGTCTGTAATCTCAGCGTTCAGGAGGTGGAGGAGGCTGATAGATCAAAGTAAGATGGAGGCCAGCCTGGTATACATGAAACTGTCTCAAAAAAAAAAAGGCCCCAGACATTACATAAGGTCAGTAATAAACCTTTCTTAGGAATTTCACATTTAGACTTGAGACCCATCTTCAAAATAACTCTTTATGTATACACAAATATCTTACTCTGAAATTTGAAGTTCTTCCTATCCCAAACACTTCAGATGAGGGACACTGGACCTGTATTATTGCCTGTACTATTTCTACAAAAACTGTCAAGGGATCCTACCTCTTTTTAAGAGCTTGACTGAACATAAGACAAAATTCACACAGTTAAGGACACAACTCTATATTTTTAGTATATTTACATTTCCATACAAGCATCATCCCATCTAATTTTAAAACACAACCCCCAAAGAAGTCCGAAACCCATCAGCCATCCCGCCTCATCCCTTCCTTCCTATTAGCTCCAGCCCAAAGCAGCCGCTAATCTGATCCCGGTCACATCACAGGAAATAGAAGTGTACGCTGTGCGGTCTTCGGGGTCGCCTCTGGCACTTCCACACATCATGAAGCTTCCAAGACCAGTTCAGACCAGCCACTCCAGCATGAGTCAGCACTTTATCCCTCTTTATGACCTGCAGCAGCTTTGATAGCCCATCCTTAAGCTTTTGGACATGAGCAAAATATTAAGACACAAGGAAATCAACTGCAAACTTGGAAAACCCAAATACAAAGTTGCTGTGGGATGGTCTGTATGTCAAGTGTGTTGCTGATTGGTCAATAAATAAATCACTGATTGGCCAGTGGCCAGGCAGGAAGTATAGGCGGGACAAGGAGGAGAATAAAGCTGGGAAGTAAAAGGCTGAGTCGGAGACACTACCAGCTGCCACCAGGACAAGCAGCATGTGAAGATACCGGTAAGCCACAAGCCATGTGGCAAGGTATAGATTTATAGAAATGAATTAGTTTAAGATATAAGATATAAGTTAGCAAGAAGCAGTATTTCAAAAGACTCAGAAATTTTAATTTTTTTTTTTTAAGATCACTGTAGGTTTTATTTGTGTAATGTGTGGTATGAGTGTGTGTGTGTGTTTTCACATGTGTGTATGAGTGAGTGTGCATCCTTGTGAACACACATGTAGAGGCCAGAGGTTGCCATCTGATGTCTTCCTCGGTCACTCTACACTGAGGCAGTCTCTCACTTGAACCCAGAGCTCACCAGTTTGGCTAGGGTTTTCCTGTTTCCACCTTCCGAGCGCTGGGAACCCACACTCTTACGTGACAAGCACTTCCCAAGCCCTCACATGCGATTTTTAAAAAATGGCGCAGAAAGATGTCTCACACCCTTCATCCAACTTCCCAGTTTGTACGCTTCTCTGGCTTCCGTTCACCCTTCTCTGGCTTCCGTTCCCATTTCTGCCACGTACTCGGGAGGGGATCTGAACAGCTAAACAGCAGGCCTCCGCCTGGCTGAGTGATACCGGCCCCTTGCCTCCTCTCCTCTCCCATGACCTTCATTTGCCTCCGTGTCCCTCAGAGCCAGCCTTGGTCCTGGCACTTGCCAGACAATGGAGCTGAGGGATGGCTCCCTCTTCATACCAAGCAAAATTCCCCCAGAAGCACTTAAGTGGGGGACATTGGTGATGGCACCTGTCACACCAAGGGAGCTGCCTGTCACAAGATACCTAGAGCTGCCTACCTCTGAAGTCCACCCACCCAGACTTCCTCCTCAAGAGTGTGCCTGGTGGGAGGACGGGACCCATTCCTTCCGAGCTTCGGGAAGATGGTTCTAGGAGGACGCAGTCAGAACAGGAGACGGAAGTTGGGAGCGAGGCAGAGAAGGTCGGCACTGCTAACTCGGAGACGTCTGACGCTCAAGCCCTTTGAACAGCATCTCGAGTTTTCACTCCTATCCCAGAGAAGCCAATTCAAGAAACGGCAGCTCTCCTCCTCTCCGGCAATCATCAGTGGAGAGGAGGGGACTATGAAGCTGTTACAGTGTCACACCCCAGCCTGTATTACTTCACAGCAATCCTGTCAACTCACATGGCATCCTGGTTGAGCTCATCCCAAAGTGATGTCATGTACCTTTCTTGATTGATACTCAGTATAGGTGGGCAGGGTAGGCGTATGACCCTCCAGTCACAGCTGGGGGACACGCAAGCCCTGTGGTTTATCTGCTATAGTAATTTGAATGAGAAATGCCCCTCTAGGAGCTCAGTTTTTTGTTAACTTGGCCCTCAGCTGGTGGCACTGCTTAGGGAGGTTTAGATCGTTTAGGAGGAGTGGCCTAGCTGAAGGAAGTGGATCACTCTGACAGTCCTTTGCCTCGATGCATTTCTATTTCACCCTCCCTGCTTCCTGCATGTGGGTGGAGATGTGATTTCTCTCTCTGCATCTTGTTCCAGCTGCCTGCCACCGTGCCTTTCCCACCATTATGGACTCTGTTTCTGAACTGTGAGCCAAAATAAATCCTTTCTCCCCTAAGCTGCTTTGGTCATGGGGTTTTATCACGGCAACAGAAAAGTAACCCGTCCAAACTGGGGGTGTGAAGCAGTTGCCCTTGCCCCCAGCCTCCGGGCGACGACCATCTTCCAGGCATTGTGCTGGTTACCCATTACCACACCCTTGTCTGCCTTCCAAACACAGGCAGGTCCCCTGAAGCAGGCAGCTCTAAAGGGAACCCCAGGGTCAAAAGACAAATACCCCCCTGTGTGGGAGAATATGGATTCAGGGCATCAGGTTAAGAGCTTGTCAACATGTCGGCACCTCATAAAACCCTTTCCTCCACGCAGCTCACACATGAGTACTCCTGGCAACCCAGATCAAAAGCCAGGCTAATGAAATCTGTGTGTTGTGATGATGGGTCATTTATAACATGCAAATCCCTTGGAGAGTGATGAGTCAAATGATGAGCAGTAATTCCCTGACTCATCAACAGCAGATGCAGAGGGGGTAAGAGAAAACATGGAGGGGGTGAGAGCTCTCAGGCCATCTGCAGACAGCAGGAGGTCAAGACATCAAGAGCAGGTCCACCAGACTCAACTGGGCATGGCCCAGGCACAGGAAGAGAAGGCTCAGAACGATCCTCTCCACCACAAACAGCTTTACTTGCGTTCTAGGGCTTGATGGTTTGAGCTCATTCATTCATAAAGGTTGTACACAGTTTGGGCATTATCTGAAAGTTTTATCAAACCATGAGCCATGTGGTGTTTTGAATAAGAATGGCCCACATAGGCTCATATATTTGAATGCCTGATCGGCAGTTGGTAGAACTGTTTGGGAAGGATTAGGAAGTGTCACCTGTTGGAGGAAGTATGTTACTTGAGTGTGTGTGAGGGGGTGCCCACACCATCCCCAGTTAGTGCTTGAGATCCCCGCCTCCCGCTCGCTCCTTCCCTTCTCTCATGGTTGTGGATCAGATGTAAGTTCTCAGCTACCGCTCCAGTGCCATGCTTGTCTGCCTGAAGCCATGCTCCCTGCCATGATGATAAAGGACTAACCCTCTGAAACTGTAAGCAAGCCCTCAATTAAATGCTTCCTTTTATAAGCTGCCTTGGTCATGGTATCTCTCCTCAGCAACAGAACTAAGACAAGTCACATGGCTGGAGAGATGGTTCAGTGGGCAAAGTGGTCAAAAGGCTTGATGTCCAAGCATGAGGACTGCAGTTTAGATCCCGGCATCCACATAAAAGGCAAGCGTGCACCCCAGTACAGGGGACAGCCACAAGCATGTCCCCTGGGACTTGCTGACCAGCTAGTCTAGCCAACACTGAGTTCTATGTTCAGTGAGAGACCACTTCATAAAACAAGGCAGAGAGCAATGGGGGGAGACATGTATACACACACACACACACACACACACACACACACACACACACACACACACCAGAAACCTTCAGACCTAACAATTGATCTGCAGAAGCCCTCAGGGGGCTTTGTACATGGGCTGTTACCATGTGACCACAAAGCCCACTGACATAAGCTAGCTGGGCAGCCTCTACCTGGAGAGATTTTGCAACCGAAATCAGAAGGATGTCAAAGGTCTGCTGGGACCACCCACCGCTTTCCTGACAAAGACTCCAGGTTCTGGGCAAGTTTTGAACATGACATAATCAGGGCTGTCAAGATGGCCCAGTGGGTGGAAGTACCTTCCGCCAGGCCTGGTGACCCGATGTTTGATGTCCAGAACCCACAGTGTAGAGGAAGAGAACTGACTCCTGGAGGTTGTCCTCCAGCCTCCACTCCATGCACTTCCCCACCATGCATTAACATACCCTAAACACTAAATAAATGTATTGGTTATTAAAAAAAAGATTTTTTTAAAGATGCATAATCAGATGGAACAGCTTTGGAATTTAACTCAGGTCTGAATCCTAAATATTTGTTTTCCTTTTCACTATAATAGAAGAAAATGTTACCCATCATCCTACCACCTTACTAATAATTATTCATCATCCATATTATTCCCCAGATCTGTCATATAGATACACATATTTAATGGGGTGTAATCACAGGCCATGCTCATTTTTAGTTGTGTGGGACTTTATTTTATCTTAACAGCATGTTGTGTTGCCATCTTTTTGATCCATCTTCTAGTAAGAGTTATCTGTGGGGGTGTCCATCAATTTCACCATTTCCCTGAGGAACAACCTATGGCTTTTTCTACATCCCCCAATGATGCATAACGTTCTTAAGAACACACTCATGTTCCTAACCGGTCCCCTACTTCAAAGTCTTCCCTGGAGAGGATGCTGGGGTCAGCACGAAGGGATGGACTATGGCTCTCAATTCACATGACCAAAGTAGAATGGCTTCACTCTGCCCCAAGCAATTCACGGGGACGTCACTCCAGATAATACTGGTGCCCACTTTACAGGTTTGCTATTTCAAGGGGTGAGCACAACACCCCCTTCACTCTTCTTGGCTGCCTCTGTTTTAGAAAACTGGCCACTTTCCAAGCTCCATCTAGGAGGACCGAGGAAGACAGGAAGGATTCAGTAGGCCAGCTGTGCAGAGTGACTCACAGTCTCACGAGAGCCTGGTCCAGTGGCCACTTGGGCCATTTTAGCGCTCACTCTTGTCCAGCCTTTCTTCAGCTACCAACCTGCATCCAGGACAATTCCCAGCTAAGGCTGACCCGTTAGGTGCACACAATGGAGACAGGGTTGGGAAGACAGCCCAGGCCCTAGTTCCTAGCACTGAGAAAGCCATGGCCCATCTCTACTTCACGTTCACCTCCCGGTGCACCGACAATTCATAGAAAATACCATCCCTGCAGCAGAACGACACTACTGTCGCCTGGGGAAGGAAGCGAGGAGAAGCAAAGGTGAACGCCCTAGCCAAATGCTGCAGGCTCCGGGCTGCTCAGCATTTCTCCAAGAAATGTTGAAGTCACTGGCTGAGGGAGGGGTGGGGTTCCTGTTTCCTGTCATTAGACAGGCACTCTGGGTCAGACGCTGAACAAACACCGTCACTGACAGAAGCTTATGTCCCCTCACCAGAGAGAGAAACACACTCTGATTCCGATGGGTGTGTCATGCCTGGAATTCCTCTAGCTCTGACATCCTGAGGGGGACTGTGCCCAGCCCTGCCAGCACCCTGCCCTCAGAAACACTGCAAGTTCCCAAGCTCGCCAGCTCTCACGTGCTCAGTGCAGACCATGGGGACCCACTCATCTGAAAAGACAGAATGAAATACTTGCTCGTTCAAAGACATATCAGAGGACCAGGAAAATCCATATTATGTGAGAACAGGCCCCAGGGCCCTAACTGTCCACTCCAAGCTCACAGGAAATGAGGACATGACAAGCTGCAGGTCTGGCCTTGAATCCAGGCACTACCACAGATGAGGTCCAGGAAGCTGAGCAAGTTAATAACTCCTCAGTGTCTCATTTTCCCCATCTGCAAAAGAGGGATAGGCACGTGTCTACCCCATCGTATCGAGAAACTGAAACCATAGTGTCGGGTTCGCACCTGGGTACCACTCTCGCTGCTTGTAGAACTTGAAGGCTCTTGACCCTCTCCGGACCTCACTTTTCTTATCTGTAAAACAGACATTATTCTAACACCTGTTGTGGCACAGCAGCTGTCAAGGCCTTACGACAGACATCCTATTAAGCCTTCGTCAAATGACTAAGTAACACGGGACAAAGCTGTTTCTGCAATTCCCGGCCAGTGCTGTGGTCTCTAAAGGGTGAAGCTTCTCTTGGGGAGACCAGCCACACGACCCAGCAGCAGGGGAAGGGGAATGAGGGTGGCCTCGAGCAGGGAGTTCCAGCAAGGAAGAACAGGGTGTGTGTGTGGGGGGGGGGGGGGGCTGGATAAAGACTCTGCAGAGGGAAGGCCAAGGCCACAGCACCACAAGAAAGGCTTGGAACTATGAGTCATGCCTGCAGAGGAACAGGCTTCTTCAGAAACAGACCAAAACCCAAGGAACAAGACGAAGCTGTCCTATTTACAGGACAAGTGGGTAAATGACAGAGATCCTCTGAGGATTGTCAGCAAAGGAGACATCTCAGTTCCTGGGGAAATTCCCTGCACTAACCCCCACCACCCCCCACGCCGGGACACCAGGATACAAAACAAAAGAAAACAAATCTTCCTATCTGGAAAGTGTTAGGATCAGGTAAATTTGCTTCCCAATGTGGGTGGGAAAGCTGCCAATCAGAGCAGATAGCAAACTGGCCTCATTAGCAGAGCTCTCTGTCATTCCAATAAAAAGCAAAGCAACCTGATCCTACAGGTTCCTAGAGATCTCCCCAAACATCAGGCCCATCCACAGCAGGCTTTGCAAGTGCAAGAGCAATGCTTACTTTCAAAACCCCTAGGGACACAGGAAGCCCAGGCTGGCTGGATGCCTGACTCATTCCCTTTCCCATGTGTATATATATGCACACAGATGTGTGTGTGTGTGTGTGTGTGTGTGTGTGTGTGTGTGTTCATGTGCACATGGGTGGGTGTACATGCATGCATATGGGAGTTCATACATGCATGGAGGCCTGTGTGAGTGACAAGGAGGAGGTGGGGTGGAGGCAAGCTCCCCTACCCTACTTCTTGGGGCCTTTGGGCCATTTAAGGGAAATAGAAGAGACACTTCCCAATTTTCACCACAGTCTGCCAGAAATAAACTCCAGACGATGAGCAAATTGCAGAAAGAGTGAAGAGATGTGATGAGCCTGGTGGACCATGGAGGACAAACTAAAGATTTTCCACATGAGGCTAGGTCAACCCTCGCCGGCCAGGCTGGGCTCTGTGAGCACCACCTCAGCACTGGCCGGGCTGGGCTCTGTGAGCACCACCACCTTAACACTGGCCGGGCTGGGCTCTGTGAGCACCACCTCGACACTGGCCAGGCTAGCCAGATGAGGTGGCTGGAAAAATATGTCATTCATGACACTTCCTCTGTTTGTGTCAGCTTTCAGTTGCCCTGGGCTACAGGACCACAGATTTGGTGCCGGCTTGCCAAAAATAAGAGATTTGGGGGCAGGGTGGAACATCAGAAGAGAAAGAAAGAAGGAAGGAAAGAGAAAGAGAGAAAGAGAGAGAGTGAGAGAGAAGTTAAGAAGTTAAAAAAGGTCATATACCACAAGGCTCCCATGTGCAAAAATGCAATTAACTTGGTTTTCATTCCAGAAGGTTCCTCATCCAGAAGACAACCCAAGGACACACTTGAGAACTTAGTCTTCCCGTTAGCAAGGACTAACAGCAACACACACATTTACTTGTGCAAAGCTAGTGTACTCCCAAAAGCCCAAAGGCCACAGACAATAACAGGAAAGGACACTGTGCCAATCCATGAGAAGGGTCGTGTTTACATTACTCCTGATGTCCACACAAATACTACAGGCCGATGACAACGACCCTCTGTGAAAACACAGATTGAAACAAACACAACAGTGCTCACACCTCTATCTGAGGGCACAGTTTATAGCTAATACATGATTAGCATACCGGAAGGAGCACCTGGTTCAGCTACTACCCACAGGGGATACAGGACCCCATCAGGACACGGACAAACATCCCCCCCACGTACAAAGGCTGCCAGGACGGTTCCCTGTGCAGTCAGGAATAGATCAGCTTTCTGGGCTTGGAGCTAAACTAAGAAACAAAAACAAAGGAACTGGCCTTCACTGTTTGTTCCAACATTGCACAATGCCTCTTCCATCCCCTCCAAATGAAGTCCCACAGGGAAGGAAGACTCGGTGAGGTCATTTGTTGACTGGGTTCAATTTAAAGCAAAAAAAAAGAAAAAGAAAAAGTGATGGGTGTTTTCCTCCTAGGAACCTGGACTGATTTCAAAAGCACAGCACAAACCATATCAGGGCCTCGCTGGAGCCTGACACAGGCACGACACTGGCCAGGGCCTCCCTTTTCCACTGGGGATGATGGCTCAATGGGTCTGTTTTGTCCCTGGTAAATTAGAAAGACTGAATAGAGCCAATCTGGACAGTGCCTGACAGTGCTGGTGAAACCTGATAAGGGACCTGTGCTTAGTTAGCATCCAGGGGACGCCCACCATCACCCCACCTCACATCAACACCAGCATGTGCTCGCAATAACACAGGCTCACAACAGTCTCTCCCTGTTCTCAGGGACAGCAGGGCTAAGGGAGGGCACCCCGGGTGGCCAAGCACAGCTCCAAATGCAAAAACAGCTGGAAGCTGAAAACCTGGCGAACCCTAATCGCAATTCATCCAATCAGCCAAAGAAAAGACTCAGTGGTCATTTGTTTTCCTGAAGAGCTGTACCATTCTTCTATCCATCTATACACACAAATGTATTTTAAATACAGCGTTAAAATAGTATAGTATATAAATTATTCATCACTAAAACGCTCTCTTTAAAATAAAAAGGGGAGGAGTCCATTCGGCACAATGCTATTTGCCTGTAGTTCCAGAATTCAGAGGGTGAGACAGGAAGATCTCTTGAGCCTAAGAGTTTAAGACCATTCTAGGCAACAAAGAGACCATATAGCAAAAAATAAATAAATAAATAAAATAAAAATGAACTAATTATGGCACTGACGGCCAAGCCTAATGGCTGTTCAATCCCCAGATCTACACAGTAGAAGGGGAGTTCCAAGTTCCCCGACTTCTCCTCCGGCCTCCATGTGCATGTCGTGAAGTAGACAGACAGACAGACAGACAGACACACACACACACACACACACACACACACATTCATGTGCACACGCGTGCAGAACAAGGCAGGTGCTGGATCCCTGGAGCTGGAGCTGCATGCAGCTGAGAACAAAACGCGGGTGCTGGAAACGGAACTCGGGTCCTCTGCAAAGGTAACACGGGTTCTTACCTGCTGAGCCTTCCTTCCCCCCAGGTCCACCTCCTGAGACTCTGAGTTTATAGCAAGTAATTACTGAAGAATCTTTCTTCACAACAGAATTAAAGAGTCTTTCTTTTAATTCACTAAGCTTTTCTCTTAGGTAGCATATGTAATATTATATTCTTAAAATCCTTAGTTTTGTGTCGCTCCTGTAAAAAGGATATTTAAATTATCTTTTCCCATTGGTCATTTGTGGCTTATTACAGTACATAGAAGCCTTTAACCTTAGTATACATTTTCAAGCTGATAAGCTTAATAAACTTCTCTATAAAAAAAAAAAAAAAACAGCAAATATGTTCCTCCATCAGTCCCTTTGAATAGTTAAGGAACTCATTGAAAAAAAATATTGCAATGATTTTATTTGCTTTGTCCGTGCAGGCAGCAGTTCTGAGTCCCACTTTCCTGTGGTGACCCTGATATCCAATAATCTGCCTGTTTTCTACGTATGACCTTGAACTTGTTATATCAGGATTAGCAAAACAGGTTAAAAACTGAGCACGGACATGTCTATAATCCTAGCACTGGGAGAATGTGGGGGGAGGTACGGGGGCACTGATACATGGCACAGCTCAGGGGAACCCTGAGAACGAGACGCCGAAGAAAGTCAAGTATAAAAGCACCCACGTTATGATTCTACTTACATGAACTGTCCAAATAAGAAAATCCATACAGACAGAAAATGGACTCACGGTTTTCATGAGTGTGGAATGAGGAAAAGACACAGGTGACCTCAACCCTGCCCCAAGAACAAACCCCCTCAGTGCACCACCCAAGAAATGACGATAACAAAGTAGACCTAAGTCCGGGGTGTCCAGCTCCACCACTCCCTCAAGGGACAGACTGACATGGGTGTTACAGCCAGGACTCATTAGGGCTTTGTAACCATGATCTAGGATACCGGACTCTCCCCTGAACTGGAGGCCATGCCCGGCAGGAGAGATGTCCCACCAAGGTGGTGAAGGAGGAGGTAGATGGGCCGCCCTCCCCTGTGAAGCACAGGGCTCAGTGAAGCAAGTCCTCTTCTTCAAAGGAAGGCAAGAAAAAACGTTTCCCTAGACAGGGAGATGGGGAGAACTGCTATGATTTGAGTGTGTCCCCCAAAGTTCACAGCGCTCCCCAAAGTTAAGGTGTTTAAAATTTCACCTCTAAGTTCTTAGGTCAGAGGCAGGGACTAGGAGTTGATTAGGGCTAGAGGAGATCATAGGAATGGGGCTCCCATGACGGCATTGATGATTTTACAAGAGGAAGAGAGGCCAAGTCTGGCCATGTCTCACCATGTAGCACCTCTCCTGTCGCTTTGCCCCAGCCCCACTGCCCACTCCCAAAGCCACCACCATGTTCTTGGACTTCTAGATTCGCATCAATGAACCCCAAACCCTCTGTGCTTTATAAATGCCCCAACCTGTGGTAGTAGAGCCATAGAAAGTAGCGGAAGACAGGAAGTCTCCAGCAGCCCCAGCTGAACACGCTTAACAAGAGAGAGAAATCAGGTAACAATAAGAATGCACCTCTGGAACAGAGCAAAAACCACTTCAGAGCCATGAGAGCCCTTCAAGGAGAGGACAGAAGCATGAGAGAATAAAACAATGGCCAATGCCGAAGTCACTTCGCAAAACAAATCTAGGCCCCAAATCTCCCAGGAGTCAGATACTCTTAAAAAAAACAGTTGGGCTGTCAGAGGGGAAACTAGTGGGCCACCTCCCCGCCGCCTCTGGAACTCACCCCAGTTCTGTCTAATCTACAACACCCCGAACCCTCACTGAAATGCTAGTAGGTAAGAGAGGCTTCAGACAGGCGAGGAAGGCCAGCCAGACACGGAGCTACTCGCTGGAGCTAACAAGCAGCAGTCTATCCCAGAACTAAGGGCTCCTGATTCCCTCCTTGATATGTCCTTGAGAAAGTGAGGCCTCACATTCTTTCCACTCCACCTCATGTTTCCTCAGTGAATCCCTGGGATAGCTACACAAAGGAAAAACAATGCGAGACTGGATCCCAACCCCAGACTTGGGTGATGCTCCTCCCTGTGCCCGGACTCCCCCAACTTCAGAAGACACCTCATCCCTGGGGTGTATCGCAGTCAGAAATAAGGAGGGCTGAGCTGATGAACCTCACAGAGACATGAGAAAGAGGAGACCCAGAAGCCTTTGGGGGTAGCCTGCCTGGGGACAATTGGCTCAAGCTGGCCCTACACTGAACAGGGCTTGGGGCTGCTCACAAATGGGATTAAGTTAGACTGGTGAATTCAGGGCATCAGTCACTACTGGGGGCTGCTGTCCAAATAGCCCTCTGGGATGCAGGGGAAATCTAGGTCATGGAGGCAGGGCTTCTGTGGGGAGATCAGAGACACTCGGTAGACCACCACGGTGGCAAGCCTCTCCTCCTGGGTGTAGCCGCCCTCTTAGTGGGAGATGGACAATAACTGATCATTTTCTCCCTCTATATTACAGAAAAAAGAAAGGCCCTTTGAAGTGATGGTTGGTTGGGAATGCAGGATAAAGCCTGAATACCAGAATCTTCCTGCTGCTGGGAGATTGGACGGAGCCTAATCCTGCAGGCAAACTCACAGGAGGGGCTGTGCCCAGGATTTCTGTGGCATCCACAGACATTGTAATAATAAATAAATAAGTAAATAAATAAATAATCATGAACGCTTTGGGCTGAGGAAACAGCTTAGCTGGTTAAGAGCTTGGTACTTGCCTTACAAGCATAAAGATCTGGGTTCAATCCCCAGAGTCCACATAAAAAACTTGGACATGGTGGTATTCGCTTATGACCCCAATACTGGAGAAATGGAGTTAAGTGGATCTCTCGAGCTGGCTGACCTAGCTTCCTTGGCAAGTTCCAGGTCAGTGAGAGACCAATTCAGAGAGACCAAAAAAATAGTTAGATGGTGCCTGAGTAACACAAACATGCATGTGCATGCACACACACATGCATGCATGCAGCCAAGTTCTCTGGCTCTGGTCTGAGGTCCTTATCTATGCTCAGAGTAACAAAGCAAGTCCCGTGGCTTCTCTGGGCTTTTTCCCATTCCTTCAGTTCTAGCCTGATAATCAGCTCTTGACCTTCAAGGTCAAAGGGAGGACCGGAAATGGGGGCCCAGGGTTTGCCGATTGCCAGTGCACCAAATCAATTATCTGCACTTGAAAAGGAGCTTTCTTCTCAGGTCTTGTGACAAGGACAGAATCCTGTCCGTGACTCCTGCTGGTCCATAGAGGAGTTCAGAGGGCATCTATGAGGTCAGTTCTCATCAGAGTTCATCGGAGGACAAGGGAACAAAACAGAAGAGCGCCTTAGTGGTCCAGCAACACGTGTCTGCCTTTGCTTGGATCAGCCTGGCTGGTGAGACAGTCCCAGTGTCAGTCACATTAACAGGATGTAGACTGAAGTGCATTAATCCACTGGACAGGACCTTAAATGTTTGTCCTCAGAGAAGTTCCACGCAGCTGCACAAAAAGACCCATCACACAACCACAACCACTCAAGCTGTGACTTCCTGTCACTTCCCACTTCCCATTCTGAAGCCAAAGTTTCTTTTCCTCCAAAATATTAAATGCCCACAACCCCTGCCCCACACAGTAGGCTTCAGAGTAACCCTGAATACTTGTCGGGTCTCTGGGGACAGGGTCTCCTACTTACACTCTCTCCTGGGTCTAAGAGTAGCTCTATTCAGCCTGGCTTTTATCTATTATGATGTGTGCTGATAATGAACTAAAGCACAAAACAACAACTACCAGCTATGGGAAGCAGGAGAGGCATCTGCCATATGTCTCTTCCTGAATCAGCCACTCATGGTACAGAGACCAGTACTTTGATATTGGAGCCCTTGGTTTGATGCTATGAAAGAGGAATACAGGGCTCACACTGCCCACCCAGAGGAGAAGGAGCTCTGCTTCCTGGCAGGCTTTTCCCAAGCCCACTTCCCTGAGTCACAGGCATTATATGACTAAATGGTTCCTTAGCCAAAATACCCACTGGAAAGGATTTGTCACCAAGGCTGGGAGAGGAAAGACCCAGGGTTGTGGCCTGGGATCCTCAACAAGCGACAGGGCAAGACTGTGGAGCAGGGGATATGGGTACCAACTCAGGGAGGAATGGACATCAGCATACAGACTGGGTAGCAGGTCCACCATGAACACCACAGAGCTCAGTGTGCACAGTAGTTCAGAAGAGGCGCAGCACTGGCCTCATTCGAATTCCAAAGACAGCTGAGAACTGAGATCCAATAAGAAGAGTGTCCCAGGGGCACAACTTTATATCTACAGGGCCAGACGTGCCGCCAAGAAAATCCAGACCCCAGAGGAAAGAAAAGTAAAAGTTACAATTTTGACTTTAGTTTGTCAGTGTTTTTTCTTGCTGTACTCAAAGGAGGGACCGCTTTATGTAGACCTGATCATAAAACACACTTTGAACTCTCTTCCTGGTTCCATCAAGTACTGTGAAATAACACACACAGTGAGGCGGTAGGTGACAGAGACAGACAGATGACTGATGGGACAGACAACACATAGGTGGGCAACTCAAGGCACAGATCCAAGCAAAGGCACAGACACATTTAATCCTGCAATAGACGAGCTAGACAGAGGCTGATATATATATTAGATTGATGCACATGTGACAGATTAAATAAAAAAGATGGATGACAGACAGAGAGACAGATGTAGATGGATGGGTCATAGAGCGAGCAGTGACCTGAAGAATGGTAGCATCCCAAAAAAATTTGGAAACTGAAATCCCAACCCCCAGGAAGATAGCATTAGGAGTTGGGGCTTTAGGAGGTAGTAACTCCATGAATGGACTTATTGTGCTCACTAAAGAGGTCCAAGAGAACCCCCCAATCATTTCCACCATGTAAAGACGCAGTGAGAAAACAAGCGTCTGTGACTCATAAGGCGGGCCCTCACAGACACCAAATCTGCTAGTGTCTTGATCTCAGACTTCCCAGCTGTGAGGAAAACATTTCAGTGGTCTGACACAGCCCTCATATGGTATTTGTCATAGTAGCCCTAGGTTAGTAAGTAGGTAAGTGGGTGGACAGATGGATCTTATGATTAGATAGATAGATAAATAGGTAGGTAGAGATAGGTGGCAGATATAAATATATGATAAACAACTTACAGATGATAGAGAAAAAGATAGATGGTAAATATAGACAGATGATAGGTTGTCAGATAAATACATACACAAATACACAGATGAGCCATACCAGCTAGACTAACAGATGAAGACGGATAAGCTATGTGAGATTCACACACACTCCATACGTATCAGAATAACCATTTTGCAAATATCATGGTACAAAAAAAAAAAATCCACAAATCTCACTTGTTCTGTACATAACCATAAGAAATAACAGCCTTGTCATGCTCACAGATTGAAATTGCTACCTAGAAACACATTGGGACGGTGACTTCCAAACAGCAAGCACTATAAGGGAAAACCAGCTTGGGTCTGATTCTTGGTGCTCTCCTGTCACATAAAGCTTATCCTCTGAAGTGGTCCAGTGAGTTTCACCTAGCCTCAAGAGTGGAGCTGGGATAAAAGATCTGAATGGTTGCCCGGAATACCCTGATTCTATGTTATTACCAAGATCTTTTGATTCCTTGCATACAGGCTCCCCACAAGGACGGACTCCAGTCCTGACCTATCATTAGAGGGAGACTAGGTCATAAACACTACTGAGTCAACCTAAGACAGTAGGCTTCTGGCAGAAACACAGCACAGCGGGTGGCCCGTGGGCCTGGGGAAGGCAGCCACCCCTGCCTGATGTACTTCTGCCAGGCACTCCTTCTCCACTCCCGCCTCTCCTCCTGCTCACTGCCTCTCCTACTCACTCCAAGTCCTAACCAGTGTTGGGGAAGGAACGAAGAGAAACCTTCCAGACACCAAGGACAGCAACAGCAATGGAATCAGGAGGCTCAGTCCCATTGCTTTCCTAAGATTCTTGAGGAAAAGCAGCTTTGCAAGCCACGCCCCCAACCAGGTCTTAGCAGTGACGCCCCTCCCCTTGCAAAGAGGAGAGAGCAGAGCAGGGAACAGCCCAGAGGGCACTTCTAGCTTCTACAGACCTCCGTGAACATCCATTCATTCCATTTCACCAGAAGTCCAACTGTCGAAACAAGATCTTAGATGTTGGAAGCTTCCAAACTAGCAATGCGAAACCCATCTAGAAATAGAAGTTTCTGTGCCTGGGGCTTGTTAAAAACTCCCCAGGGGGTCCAAATGTGCAGTTATACTTTTTAATGTTGGCCAGAGATCACTACAAAATTCCCTTTACTGGAGAGGGGACTGAACCACCACGACCCAACTTCGGGCAGTATCTGCTCTATCATTAGGGGAACGTTCAGTCACATTCTAAAGGGGCTGCCTCCCGAATGGGCTAGCCAGAAAGAACTCTAATTTCTACTCACTGTAACCCCTTTTACCATTAACCACAGCAATGAGGCTGACAAACGGCAAAGAACTTGAATAAATGGCTTCACCCAACAACGGCCACAAGTCTGAGGCAGAGCCCTCAAAACCTAGAGAAATAAGGGATCATTGCTTGGGAAGAAATGGAAAACATGGCTACCCAAAGAAGAAAAGAATGGCACAAAAAGAG
This sequence comes from Peromyscus eremicus, assembly GCF_949786415.1. Classification (NCBI taxonomy): domain Eukaryota; kingdom Metazoa; phylum Chordata; class Mammalia; order Rodentia; family Cricetidae; genus Peromyscus; species Peromyscus eremicus. The sequence goes on along the minus strand of NC_081425.1, from coordinate 55,053,911 downwards.
CCTTAAGGGAATAAGAGGGCCAGAGCTACTGACGACAGCCACCACAACCCAACAGCACATCTCTTGGCCAACTAGTGCCTAAGGCCTTCAGTTTTGTTTTTAACCATTACACACCATTTATTGTCTGGGTACCTACTGGTGTATTCTGCATGAGCAGATGTGTGTGTGTGTGTGTGTGTGTGTGTGTGTGTGTGTGTTTATTCTACATGAACAGGTACAAGCTCCTGTGATCTGAACGAGAAATGTCCCCCACAGTCATGGGTATTTGAACATTTGGTCCCCTGCTGTTTGGGTAGGTTTAGGCAGCAGAATCTTGCTGGAGGAAGTACTTCACAGGGGTCAGGCTTTCAGAACTTAAATCCTCCAACCACTTCCAGTTTGCTCTCTCTGCTACGTGCAGATGGTTGAGGAGCTCCTTATTCCTGCTACCCTGCTACCCTGCCTCACAGCCACGCTGGACTCTTATCTCTCTGGACCAATAAAACAAAATAAGCCCTTTCTCCTTTAAGTTACCTTGGTCACAAGGTAACTTATTATAGCAACAGAAAGGTAACCAATAGAGAAGTCAGAGGAAACCTCTGATGTTGTTCCTACTGCGCTTTCCACCACGTGTGTGTGTGGGGGGGGGGGGGGGGCGGGGAGCCTGGGATAGACCAAGCAGGTTAAGCTGACTGTCCAGGAAGCCCCAGGAATTGTCCAGTCTCCTCAGTGCTGAGATTATAAGTACGAACCTCCCTACCACGCCAGCTTTTGGTGCATGGGTTCTGGGGAATGAACTCCGGTCCTCAAGCTTGCATGGGAAGCCGTTTAGTGATTAAACAGGCGCCCTTCCCCAGCTCCTGTGTGAGCACAGGAGGGGTGCTCGCTGACCGCTAAGCAGCATGAAGTTCCTGAAGTGACTAAGCATGCTGGCAATGTTTTCTAAACTGCTTCTACCTGATGACTCAATACGGAAGCTGGCCAGGGACAGCTGCAGCATCACCACACTGCAGAAGGAAGGTAAGTGATGAAGGGGGTAGTTTCCATACTGCCCTTCCCCAAATTCTAGGATGCTCCAGAATCTGAGGGGGTGGGGCAGCTACCAACAGGAGGCAGACAGGAGAAAATGAGGACAAGGAGCCAGGTCTTCCACAGCCCACCAACATCCACCATCCCCACTAGACGTACCCTCATCAGTCCTCTGTCAGGTGGGGGACAAAGGGTTGTCCAGGACCACCATAAAGCAACCTGCCAAGCAGCCAGTGTAGCCAGCTCCCAGAAAGCCATGGGCATACAGACATGGCCAGAGCTCCAGCCCTGCCTTCCAGATGTCTCTGCACCATTTACACAGCTGGGATACATAACAGGGCATCTTTGGATCATGGAATTTTATCTACCAACAGAAACCCTGAGACTGAGACACTGAGCCATGGAAGCCTGTCACTCATTCACCTTTGAAGGTTGGGGAGACCTGGCTGTAGCCCCAATACGTTCCCTGCTGCCCCACCACTCCTCCTGGCCCCAGTCATCATTCTCACTAACGGAATCGGACTGATGGAAAGTTCCTAACAGCCTGCACATCTAGGGAAAACTGGAGACGAGGCTCTGGAAGCATCGGAGGACTGAGACTCACCCAGATCTGTGTGCAACACCACCAGCAGAGTAGAGACTTCCATCCAGGAGGAGGAGGATGTCTCAGGAGATGAAGACTCCCATCTCTCCCTTCCTAAGCTGGTTTGATCTCTAAGACTGTAACTGCCAACTCTCAGAACCAGGATAGAAGAAAGAAACCCTGGTGGGTTGTGGTAACTCCCACAGTGCCCCTGCAATGGATCTAGCCAGGCACATAGTTAAGTCCTTCTGCAGGCTACAACTGAATGAACTGCAATACTGTACGCAGCAGGCTGAACAAGCCTAACACTTCAGGCTCCTTCAAGAGAAAATCCCTGTGAGATTTTGTAGTGGGTAGCTGTTCCAGCTTTGACCTTGAAGCACCACCCCAGTGAGGCAGCCGGTGACTGCCACACCTACCTATGACCTGGGGTGTAGCCAAGACAGAAGCCCTTAAGGCCCAAGATCCATATGTGCCACCCGCTTTGCTCCTCATGATCCTGGATGCTGGATTGCAGACCAAGTCAGAGTTCTCCAGAGAACCACGTTGGACTGCACCTCACCTCTCTTGGATCCTGTAACCAACTCCTTTGCTGGCTGTAAGTTACCCCAAAATAAACTTCCTTTTAACTACCAGATAAACTACGTGGAGTTGCCTTGTAAATACCCTCATTAAGACATGAGGGCTAAACCTTTGGGAAGAGCTCTGCTGTCCTCCAGGATGCTCCTCCTTATTCTCCTCAGCAACAGGTATCAAGTAATTGGTCCAGTCACGGAAAAAACCTTCCAATCCAGCCAGCCAGCCAGTGACACCCGAGCAAGCCCAGAAAAGGCCTTCATGTCCTTAGGCAAATTATGTGACTTCATCCATGTAGGGCTTGGGAGATAAGAAGCTGAAAGGCAGTGGGGAGCATCCACACAGACAGTACACTGGATAACGTGGCTTTCTAAGCACCACCACAGGCAGATTTTGTGGTGACAACTTTGGGCCTGGACTTGGAAACTTGAGTGTGATGTGGTCGAGTATTTGGTAAACACTTTCTAACCAGATTCAAATGAGCACTGCAGAGGGAATAATCAAAGTATCCATTACAGACACATCCAGCTCACACTGTGTGTTCACAAGCAGGCCTGCCACAGGCAGGGAGCAAACCCAAATGCCACATGGATGCACAAATGACAAGCAATGGATGTACCACAGTGGCACTCCTGAGCCACGTCCCCTCGATCTTCCTCCACCCACAGAGAGGGCTGGGACAAGTACAAAGGGTCCTGGGAAAGGCTTCTGAGTCCACCAGGGTCTCCAGGGACACATGACTTCTCCTACAGCTACTGTCCACAGACAGCACGCTGTCTACGCTCTGCAAACCATCGTGAGTCCCCAGCCCCAGCATTTATGCCAGGACAACTCAGGGAGAGAGCCTGCCTCGTTCACAACCACGGGCTGACATGTCTGAGCTCTGGGCTCTCCCCAGCCGCTGGCAGAGTTGATCACAGCATTGGTGTTGGTGGTGGTGGCTGGAGCACTAAGGGAGCGAGCGGCCACTGCCATCACAGTCCGCACAAGACACAGACGTCCTAAACCCACCTGACTCAGTCACGCAGCATCACTCAAATCAAGTGTCCTTGGAGTTTTCTTTTATTTATCCATCCGTCCATCATCCCTCCCTCCATCCATCCATCCCTCCTAGCACTGACACTGCTTGGGTGGGAAACTTGAAAACAAAACAGAGAGCTTCAATGGACACATGACATGAAACTACGTGTCACAAAGTATGAAATAAAAATCCACCTTTTGCCAAGGTACAGAGAAATTATGGGCTACCCGGAGGGGGCACCTACGCTGAGCCTCAAAGGGGTGAGGATTCAGGGCTGGAGAGATGGCTCAGAGGTTAAGAACACTGACTGCTCTTCCAGAGGTCCTGAGTTCAATTCCCAGCAACCACATGGTGGCTCACAACCATCTGTAATGAGATCTGGTGCCCTCTTCTGTGTACATAATAAATAAATAAAATCTTTTTTTTAAAAAAAAAAAGGGGGGGTGAGGATTCTCACAGGCAGAAGGAAGGGCAGTCAAGGAGGCGATGGGAGCCGAGGCTGGCCAGCAGGTTCGCAGCACATTGCAGACAGCTTGGGTTGCATTCTGTGAGCAGGAGGGAACCCCGGCAGGAGTCGGAGGAAGCAGACAACATGAGCAAAGCTTGGGAAGAAAGAGTCCAGCCACAGAAAGCTGAGGCCACATTATCGGAACAGAAAGCAAAGGTGAGAATTGGCTGGATACAGAGGCAAACCACACTAGAATGAGTGAAGATCCAGGGAGGCTCCGGGAATCAAGCCAGTGGGACTGTGAGGCAATGCTCTGGAATTGGGCACTGGAAACACAGCAGAGGAGCCACTCAGGTTCACCGTGCCCAGGTTCCACACCTCGAGGAAAAACCTTGGACTCAGGTCAGCAGCAGCAACTTCTGTCCTTGGAGATCTGGCCTGTGTAACCAGCACAGGCTTCAGAGAGATGCACAGTGCCCTGTGGTCACACGCTCTACATCTGATAATTCAACTAACTCCAGATCCACGTTTTTTTTTTTTTTCTTTTATTGCATCTTACTGAACATGTGCAGACTTTTGTCATTAAGTCCTGTGCTGGTGAGTTTCTGCTGTAAACTTGACAACCTAGAGTCACCTGGGAAGAAAGAACCTCAACTAGAGAACTGCTCCATCAGATTGTCCTGTGGCCAATGACCGGTGTGAGAGGGCCCGGTCCACTGCGGGCGGCACCACCCCTAGGCAGGCAGGCCCTATAAGAAAGCTAGCTAAGCACAAGCCAAGTGAACAGTATGCCCGCATTCCTCTGAAGCTTCTGCTTGAGTTCCTAGCCTCACTTTTCTCAATGATGAGACCTGGAAGTGTAAGTTGACAAAAAAAAAAAAAAACCCTTTCCTCCACAAACTGCTTTTGGTCGTGATGTTTATCAGAGCCACAGAAAAGCAAAGTAGAACACGCCCTGAAATAATACAGCATGACAACAATTTCCACCAACATTTACATTGCATTAGGTGTTATGAATAATCTAGAGGTTATTCAAAGTCTCCAGGAAGGTGTGTGGAGAAGATATGTAAATACTATGCCAGTCTTACATAAGAGACTTTAACACACTCAAATTTTGTGATCCTTGTGGGGAGTCCTAGCACCAACCCCCATTTTCCCAGTGTAGAATTCCAGCCACCCCTACAACCCACCTCCAGCCACCACCATGACGCTGGGGCCAGTCTGGATGCTCTACGTCTGGTGTCTCTGCCCGCCCATCCCTGGATGGAAAGGGCAAAGGGCATCCTACCACCCTACCCTGGGTCACCTCACAAAGATCCCATTGTGTAATGATCAACAGCAGCTTGGCAGGGCGATAATAATACGTCCTGCTGGTGATGTGTCGCCTTTTCTACACTGGAACATTCGGCGGCCTTCTCTTCAGCAGGCAGAGCCTTGCCACACACAGACGGAGCCTCCAGGGCCAGGGGAAACACAGCCAGCAAGGAAAGAGGTAACGATTCACCCCCGGTGCAGGTGACCGAGATGAGAGGAGCCGAGAGGAGCCGAGAGGAAGGTGTGGGCAGTCTTTGTACCAATTTACCCAACGGCTTGTTTCTACAACGGCCAGAAGCCCCTTCAAGTTTGCACTTGAAAACACCCAAAGCCTTTCTTTCTGGCTTCAACACGTACTCGGGAAGCCAGGGGCCTCTCTCGGGAAGCAGGCACTGAGCGACATGAAGTTTTACCCCTGCCCCGCAGAGCAAGCTTCAGCCACACACTTAGGCCAAGCAGATTGTATGTGTGCCCAGCAAGCAGAAGACAGAAAAAAAAAAATCCTGATTCCTCACCTGCATCATTAGAGCCCCTCTCCAGGGGGAAGGCAGTGGGGCTGCTGGGAATCCTGCCCACAGCAGCAACCATGGTTTGGGCAAGAGTCGTTAGTATTTTTCACAAACTACCAAAGCGTCGGAAGTAGAGGGTGACAACCCCGAGCACACAGTTTACCCACACAGTCTTTCTCTTTCCACCTTCTACAGTGCTGTGGTTCGAACTCAGGACCTCCCATTCGTGAGTTCTACTGCTAAGAGATAGGCTCCACCCTTCTGTTCTACGAGATCTTTCATCGAACCCCCTTACTATTGAGCCGAACGGACTGCATCTTGAACCCGCACTAACACCATCACATACCATCCTAACAGACAGAGCTGGCCAGTGTGCCCACTCCCCTTCCCTGGAAATCTCCTCGGGGGCCCTCTAGTGAGCATCTGAGGTCTCCTGGATCAGCACAAGACATACTGAGATGCCTCCACCTAGGGAAGGAGGTCCACAGGGGCTACTCAGAAAAAAAGGGGGGGTCAGGAAGTGCCCATTCAGCCAAGCGAGCCCCAAGCAGCCAACAGAGCAGCAAGTTAAAGTGGGGTTTGCATGAAGGGCTCTTCCAAGAACGGCACCCACAAGGCTGGAGCAAGGCAGAGCAGCAAAGAACACTCCCGGAGGGGCTGTCTCACGGGTGTGACAAGGGAACAGAGTGCTGTCCCCAGTGCTTCCGATCGAAGGCCAGGACGATGGGAACACCAGGGAGTCAGGTGTGATTCAAAATGCAGGAGACACTGGACGTTGCTCCTCTCGCTTCAGGAAGACAGATGGAAACCTTCTAGACAGACCCTAAAGCCATGGTCATCACCAAAAAACAACCGGGAAATCAGGCTTCAAAAAGCACAAACCGAGGTTCTTTCGGTGTTGACCCGAACCATCCTCCCAGCCCCACTCTTAACTCTTCCTCCGTGACACAGTACCCTGCCTTTTGCTCGTGGACAGAATCCCTTTTCTAACACAGGACTCTGAGAGGCCACTGTGCGGCTTCCCCATCTCCCCAGTCACTTGTCAAAAGGCATGCTGGAATCAAACCGCTCACAAGCAAACTCTGAACACAGCTGCTATGTCCAGTGAATACGCTTTAGATTAGATTGAACCAAGACACAATACCCTGAGAGGGATACATGAAAGGACACCACTGTGGGAGCCTGTGGCTTGTCTATTTAACAAACAGCTACTATCGGTAGGTCTCGTTCCAAAGCATAGTAGTCTAAGTCATTCAGTGTCCAGCCCCGGTCTCCCTTGACCGAGCTTCATATCGTTGGAGTAGCGGCTTCAGGCTAACACTCCATTTGCACCCGAGTGTGGTGGCATATGCCCATCACCCAAGCATTTGGGAGGCAGGGATATGAAGATCAGTAACTAATCTCAGCTATACAGAGGGCCTGGGCGACAGAGGACCCTGTCTGAAAAACAAACAAACAGGAAACATTTCGTTTATCCTATCTTCATTCTGAGGACTGTCCTTGGAATGTTCGTAATCGAATATGGATGACTTCAAATGCCTTTCTTTCAGAACCCAGTCACATTTGGAGGTCAAGGAGGACAAAAGCGCCAGATCAGATTGAGCAGCAAGCCTTCCTCTTATCCTACATAACTCCCCAGGAGCTCATCCTCAAGTTCAACTGCAGGAGCAAAGCTTAGCAGAAAATGAGGCCAAGGAAATAAGACAGTTTACCCTCTCTCTGTGCCCTCACTGGGAGCTCTGCTAGGCTCGCCAACATTAGGGTCTAGCAACCCAGACTCATTTTCACACTGCCCTGGAACCCTACTAAGGTGATGGTGCCCAAGCCTTACTGATCATGGTGGTTCCCCCAGCCAGGGCTGCCTTGGTTCCCTGGAAGAAGTCATCAGCTGACGTCATTCCCTGGTCAGGCATCTGGAAGCGAGTGTGCACGTCAATGCCTCCCGGGATCACCATTCTGGAATGAGCTTCGATGGTCTTCACTCCTCCTGGCACAATCAGGTTTTCTCCTATTTGCCTAAGAAAGCAGAGTTAGTGAGAGAGAGGCCAGTGATAATGTGGAATCAAATCGGATCTGACATCTGTTTTCATTAAGCTATAAACAGACCCTCACTACATGATGAGCACTTTTGGGGTTGTTGCTATAATCTTTCATGGGAGCACCGCCCACTCCTCATCCCCAAACATGAGCAGATGTAGAATGAACTAGGAAGCTAGGCACAGCGGCTCACATAATCCCAGCAATTTGGGAGGCTGACACGAGAATTATCTCTAGTTCAGGTTCTGTAGCCTTGGTCACAGAGTGCGTTCCTGGCCCACCTGGACTAAAGAATGAGGCCCCTGTCTCCAAACACAACTTATACACAAGACAGCAAATTCCTAATCCAATGACTAGTTATCAGAAACCCCTAAGCTTGAATACGATCGAGGCCCCAAACACTTCTATATCACTCACTCCACTGCCTTCTGACACACCAGCCAGCTAGTTTTCCAGAACAATTCTCTCTTGACCTGACTCTGTTTCCCAACATTTTTTTCCACCACTTTCCTTTTCAATGTAGAGAAAACAGAGGTGGAAAAGTGCAGAGAGAGCAAAACAAGAGGAAAAAAGAAAAGTAAAAAGTAAACACTATAATTCCAACAATTGTAGAACATGGAAGCAGGTGTTCATGGATTCAGATAAAGGCAGAAAAACAAATATCCATGCTGTTTGGGACATGCATCATATCCATTAGGTGAGGGGATGTTGTAGCAGTGTTTTTTGTTTGTTTTTGAGGGTTTTGTGGGGTTTTTTTGGGGGTTTTGTTGTTGTTGTTTTGTTTTGTTTGAGACAGTGCCTCTCTACAAAGCCCTAGCTGTCCTGAAACTCACTATGTAGTCCAAGCTGACCTCAAACTCAAAAAGATTCACCTGTCTCTACCCCCTGAGTGCTGGGATTAAAGGTGTATGCCACCACACACAGCTGTAGGGTTTCATTTTTGAGTCAAGATTTCATCATCCAATTAATTGTTTTTTTAATTTTACTACATATTTCTACCAACTTTTAAAAGGAAAAATTCATCAAGGAGGAGTGAAATTTCTAAGACAAATAAACTATGACTAAAAATAGCATTGGGCTGCTCCATTCCAGGCCAGCGTTCTTCAGCTCGACCCATCACGCTCTCCTATGACTGGGGATGCAAAAGGAACAAGAAAGTCGTAGCCTGTGATTGCCAGAGCTGAGACTCTTCCAGACAAACACACATGGAGAAAGCATTAGCTGTGGAAACATTAAGACCCATTCTGGCTTCATCCTTCAGGGTGAGAGCTTCCAAGCAGTCACAGCCAGTCCAGCTCACCCCTCTCCAGACTCACTTGCTGCTAGAGTTTGATGAACACTGCTTATTTAAAAGATGTCGTTCACTGGGATGTTTGCCTTTCAACAGATGTGCTCCCTCTCCAGAGCCCATGGGCCATCCCCAGAGGAAAGGCATGAAGATATTGCTACACTCCACTCAATTAACCCTCCAGAGTCCTAGAATACCCAAACCCAGAACATAATACATAAGCAGCACAGGGTGGCCTTATTTATTCTAGGAACCAGTTCAAAAATGAAACAGGGTTGGTGAGATGGCTCAGGGGTTAAGGGCTGCTCTTCCAGTGGATGTAGGTTCAATTCCCAGCACCCACAAGATGGCTTACAACCATCCATAATTCCAGTTTCAGAGGATCCAATGCCCTTTTCTGACTTTCAAGGGCACAGATGTGTTTCTCTGTGTTGTTTTTGTGCCTGTCCTGGATCTCGCTCTGTAGACCAGGCTGGCCTCAAACTCACAGAGATCCGCCTGCTCTGCCTCCCAAGTGCTGGGATTAAAGATGTGCACCACCACCACCCAGTCAAAAAAAATTTTTAAAAAGGAATGAAACCTAAAATCCCTCCAGCACTAGGCAGCCATTTATCTGAGTTCCTGGTAATTAACTCAATGTCCTGTGGCCCTTCCTGATTAAGCAAGCAGATATACATCTTTATAGGCCCGGCTGCATTCCACATTGATGTCCTATGACTGAGTATTCCATCCCAAACAACAACAGTCCAGGAAAACTGAAGTGCATGCAGCCTATCACAAACCAAGTATGTGAGCTGGCAACAAAAGGATGTTGTGTCACCTCTGTTAAAAATAGTCAATTACATAATACATGGGTGTTCGTGTGTGCTGTGACTTCCAATTCCCTGCATCTGATTTCCCAAATTCATTAATTACCACCAATAAAAGTGAGCTTAAAATATGCTACATTGGTCACTTTTGGTTTTTTGGCGGCGCCTGACTAATGCCAGATGCACATTCTACCAATGCTGCAACATTCCCAGCCCAAGCTTAGCAACCCTTGGAGTCATTAAAGCTTGAGACTACTTACATGAAAGGAGCTAAAGCTTAGGAACACGGTATGTGTGTGTGTGTGTGTGTGTGTGTGTGTGTGTGTGTGTGTGTACACACATATATACCTCTACATAGCAATGAATCATACTTACTTGATCAACCCATCTTCCATATATATGTCCGCATAAAAGGACTGGTCATCATTCACAATCTTGCCACCTTTGATCAGAAGACGATCACTCTATAACGAAGAGGGGAGCAAGGTCATAACACATAACTGACCTAGGAGAAGAGAAGCACCAGTCCCCAGGGGAGAGGGGGGCTAGGAGCACATTTTCATCATTCAATGGTGATGCCCAAAGCCAGGGAATTTGGGGAGGTACCTTAACCAAGGTGAATCTATTCTCCCCCGCTCCCTCGGTTGGCTGGAGGACTCTCAATGATGGTTCCTACAGGAACTTCTGTGAGGAAGGGGAGGTAGTGAAGGGCAGGACTTACTGCCTCCCAGACTACAGACATTCCTCTCAGGGGAGAAAAGGAAGGATCCCTGCAGGCTTAAGCCCCCTGAGTTTATGATGAGTCAGAACACACTGGCAAAGCTCACCCTAGACAAACAAACCACCTTTTCAAGAACACCTTAGACCTGAAAACAAAAAAGGCCATTATAGAACATTCCAGCTAAAGAAGACAATGCTTTTGAAATGATTTTTGGCTAAACCTCATACTTTAAAAAAAAAATCCACCCACATGTAGGAAAATCACGTCTTGGCAACGTTTTTGTCGGGGAAAACTGACCAAAAGTCTGTTGTCATAGCATATGCTACACAAACACAGAGACTTCAGCCATAACAAGATGTCAGCAGCTTAGTGTGTCCGTTCCCCAGCAGCTTAGTGTGTCCGTTCCGTGTGCATTTATCTTTGGGGTAAATCACAACAAGCACATGGCCGAGGGAGGGACATACATCCATTTAGCAGGTAAGAAACAGCTTTATGATAAATTAGAGACATGGGGGATGTTTTTAAGTCTAATACCACTACAGATGGCTGACCTACTTTTGTGTAAAAAATAATAATTATTATTATAAAGGCTAGTCCAACTGAGAGAGCCAAGAGTGTGTAAAAGAAATGCTATGTTCTGACTCACAGCTATCCAAAAGGCTGTGGATGGGATGTATGTGATGTCATTCATCATCCTGGTTTGGGTGGATGTACAGGTTTATTATTTATTTCAGAGTAGATATAAGCCTTCCAAGCAGAGCCATGCCCTCTGATTATGCTACTCCTTTCAAAGAACAGCATTCATCTTGATAACAGTTAACCCAGAAGTCTAAAACAAAATAAAATCTCAGCAAGTACTACTTGCCTTTTGCAACTACCAAGAAAAGGAAAACTTTCCTTAAAATATACACATGGTGCTATAGAACAAAGAAAACAAGATACAGTTGCACATAAGTGCAAACACTCTTGGGCTTAGAAAATATTTATTGTTTCTGTTACATTGAAAAACAAGGCCAGTTCAGTTTTACGCTGTAGGATCTTCTATCCAGATGTAAGCACTGAAAAAGCTTTAAGAACAGTCAACATGGAGAGGGTAAACAAAAAATCTTTACTAGTCCTGCTCTTCATACCAAGCAGTCAGAGTCTTGGAACCTTTGTGAAGTGAATGGAGCAAAGTGAATGGAGCAGGAGTCTACTCCCATGACACATGGGGAAACCAAGGCTCAGTGGGCTTAAGCCTGCAGGGACCCCTCCTTTTCTCCCCTGAGAGGAATGTCTGTAGTCTGGGAGGTAGTAAGTCCTGCCCTTCACTACTTCCCCTTCCTCACAGAAGTTCCTATAGGAACCATCATTGAGAATCCTCCAGCCAGCGGAGGGGGATGGGGGGGGGTAGATCGGATCATAGTTTATTCAATCTTGAGCCTTCTAGAAAAAAGCTTCTTACATAAGAGGCGGGCCACAGTGACAGAGGGAGAGAACCAATAGGTCCTAGGGCATACGACTAGATGTTTTTAAAGGATAGAGGGGGCGCTCTTTTAAAAAGTGGTTTGTGGGTTGCGTATTTTCCCCCTCCTCACACTGTCAAAATGAAATTGTCTTATTCGTGCATGAAGATAGCAAATCACAAGAGGTTTGCAGGAAATCTCCCCACCCCCACTGCCCAGTTCCCCAGATGCGGTCCTTCAGAGCAGTGAACATTTTACGTTGAATCCTGTGTGTCAGTCCTTTGGGATCTCGTACCAAGGATGGGGTGTGGGGTGCCTTGAAAAAAAGGCTAGTACCCACCCTTGTCTGAGGACTACCCAGCCCAAGCTAGAAACCCCCGGCACACGCCCCCTCCTCTGGGCAACTGTTCTTAAACCGCTCCTGCAGATGGGTGTGTCCTTGTGCACCAAGGAAAGAAGGCCGGGGTCCCAGGGCCCCAGAGACAAGCAGGGAAAAAGCTCACCATCAAATCCGACCTTAAAACCTATCTTCACTATTTGGAAGATGCCTTCAAATCTGCGTGTCCCTGGGTCCTAGCCGGCCACACGCCGGCCAGTGCAAACACACAGCATTATATAACAATCAATTTCCTTGGCGATTCTCCCTGCCCGGGATTTCCTTCAAGGATGCAGAAAACTGGACTGGTGAGATTTTTTTTTTTTCCAGTAAAAGATGCAAAGCGGAGGGTGGGGTGGGGGCGCGGGGGCATCCCCGCTGCATCCCCGAATTCTTCGCAGAGATGCTTGGCAGGGATGCAGGCCTTGAACGAGGCCAGCACCTCGGCCCCGGTGATCATTGTCTAGGGCAGGCCTGGCCATCTGCGCGAGTCGCAGCCAGCGCCATTACCTCCGCGAGCCTGCTAGCTGCTGTCCCCAGCGCCCACCCGCCCAGTCCGCTTTGTATGCGCCACCACAACCGCCTCCCTGGTAGCGGAAGGGGCAGGAAAGACGGAGAAAGCGAGCCGGGAACCCTGCCAAGACCCCAGCCCCAAACCAGAGGGCTCCCCAGGTCCTCTTCGTCCACAAAAAGCTCCCGCCCTTCTCTGCTCATCATCGAGTCCCGATCCTCCCTTCCCTCTGCATCATCCCGGTACACCCTGCCCTTTCCAGCATCCCTTCGCTGTCATGACGCCTCCAGGCTGGAACTCGCTCCTTCTTGCAGGAAGAAGGCTCCAGAAAGCTCTTTCTGGAGGGGGCGGGGGACACGGGAAGGTCTGTTTTCCAAGCTCCCCACCACCGGACTCCCGGAGCCCAGCCTTGCGGCACGCAGCTGGAGAACAATATCCGAGCGTCGACCATGCATATTCAATCTGGCATCCATTTGCTTGCACCCCGCGGGCAGCGCTGCAGCATCTCGTGCTGACAATGAAGGATACAGAGGATCTGGCGCGCTACCTCCATACACTCCCGTGCCTATTTCAATGCCTTGCAAATTGCGTGCCTTATAACTGTTATTACCTTTCCCAACCCCCACCCCACCCCCACCTTCACCACCATCGCCACCATCCCCTCCGTTGGCAACAAGAAGGAAAAGTTGAATCTCTTTCTCTCCTCCACCTTTAAAATACATTCTTTAGCTATTCTATGTCAAAAAAGGTTGTTCGCCTTTCTGGAGTGCCAAACTTACCGTGATGCGTGGAATATTTTTCTTCCCCTGATAAGACATCTCTCCTGGGGGTGGGGGAGTAATTTCAAGAGGACAGCTTTAAAGCAAAGATAGCCGGAAAAAAAAGATTTGGTTTAAAATATATGTATTTTTTGTAGGAAAAAGGTACAATCCCTTAGCTGGCCTTGCTGTTAGGAGATTTCAAAACTATGAGACAAATGCAATCCTCTGTCTCTTCTCCTCTCCTCCAACACAGATCCAGCTAGGGCGGAAAAAAAGAAAGAGAGGGAGAGAGAACAGGAGGGAAGGGGGTGGAAATAAACTACAGCAATAAAAGCCTTGGTTCCAGTCGGCCACCACCGCGCATGCGCCGCCAGCCACTCCCTTTCCTCCCAGGCAAAAGCCATCCGCTTCGCGAGAGACGCTCACTGATTGGCCAGGATCGTGGGATATGCAAATGAGAGGGGCGGGGCAAGGCGCAGCGCCCGGGCTGCGACTGCTGCAGTGCGCGCAGGGCGCGGTGCGTGCGCCCGAGCAGGGAGCGCGCCTTTCGCGCCCTTTCTCTGATCCTGGGCGGGCGAGCGGGCACTGCGGCTGGCAGCGACCCCAGATGCTGCATCTGCAATTCAGGGCACAATGGAGGGGTGGTCGTCCCGGGAGGGTGAGGAGGGGGCGCAAGCCCGCGATGGAGGGGCTTCAGTACGGCCCGGGCGGCACGCACACGCCCGCCCGCGCGCCAATCCGCGGAGGCCGCCGCTGCAGCCCCGCGTGGGGTGACTGCGCTGAGCCAATGGCCTCGCTGGCGGCGAGCGCGCGACTGCACCGCGGCCTCCCCCGCCCTGCTCGCCAGAGCGGCCTCCGCCCTGCAGCGGCTGCTGCGACAGGGGACTGACGGCTGGAAGAACGCGAACAGCATCCGGGAAGGTCGTGGGCTGCTGGGCACCGGACGCCCCGCCCCAGAACGGTTTTTTGTGACTGCAGGCTACCAAGAACAAGAGATGGAGGCCGGCGCCTATGAGGCAAAAAGGGCCCAGGCTTGCGCCCTGGTCGCCCTTTTAGCTGGCACACCAAGACTGACTCCTTTGTGTGGTTGCGGCGCCTTCAGATCTGGGGAGGAAAAGCTGCTGCGAATCTAGCTGCAGGGAGTCAGTCCTAGGGCCCCTACAGCCAGAAGCTACGTGATAGGTTATAAGGAGCAAGAACAAGAGATAGGAGAGGTCATATCCCACAGAAAGGAGAAACTGAGTAATGGAGAAACTCAACCTCTAGTCACTAAGAGCATTCCAGGCCTCTCTTCACGGTGCTAGTAGGTGCAATAATAGGCCTGTGAGCCTTTGACTGTCAAACCAGGCTGTGATGTTGTAACAATACCAGGGGAAGGGGAAGAGCTGGTGCTGTGGACCTGGGAAAGGGTCCCCGGGCAGATGACAGAACTTCTGCCAGAGGCACAGCTTTGACCTTCTCACCTTGAGATCAAAGAATGCCTGTGGTTACTGCTTAATCTAGGTCACTGGGCAGCCTTTCGGGGAGGGGGGTATCTGTTTAATTGGCTCACACTTGCTCAGCAACGATTAGCCAGATAAAGACAGAATTATCCTGGGGGCTCTGTTTCCCCGTTTTGTTTGTTTTGTTTTTTTCTGCACCTGGCCACTGTAGGGGTCTTCTGTCTTTCCAGACTCAAAGGAGGTGTAAAATCCACCCTTTCAATTCCTGCCTTAAAATCTACAGTCCCCAAGGGACTGTGCAGCTTCTGGCCAGTTCATTCAAGTTCAAGTTGGATTTAAGCTGTACATCTTGAAAAGAAAACAGAAGCCAGTCCCTGCTTCCTGTTCCAACTGTATGACATGCACTGGCAGGGCGAGCCCAGATCCTAAGTACTGGTGTCAGCCGGTAATGGCTACAGACTTCAGGCTCAGAAAGCTTAGCAGGTGGATCCTATAATCCCAGCACTCAGGATGCTGAGACAGGAGGATCAAGATCCACCTGGGCAATATCATGGACTATAAATAAATAAATAAATAAATAAATAAATAAATAAAGCATATAATCCCAGCACTCAGGATGCTGAGACAGGAGGATCAAGATCCACCTGGGCAATATCATGGACTATAAATAAATAAATAAATAAATAAATAAATAAATAAATAAATAAATAAATAAAGCAAAGCAAAGCATATGCTTTCCTTTCTGGGAAAGCCAGATCCACCTGGGCAATATAGACTAGACTAGAAAATAAATAGATAAACAGATAGGTAAATAAATAAAGCAAAAAATATGCTTTCCCTTGGGAAAGCCAACAGTAAAGTTCAGCTAGAAATCAGCAGGGGAAGGAGGGTCCTGTTAAATCACAGGAAAAAATAACTACTTGTCAGGCAAGGATAATGAGATTTAAATTAATTTAAACAAAATAGCCTCTAGTTACATCGTTTGTTTTTGCTGCACTTTCCTGCTCTTGATCTTAATGGATTTAAAGACATCTTGTTATTTCCCAATTTGCTATGGAATATTTTGTTTTGTCGCATCCATCCATCCTATTAGTGCCAATCTCCTTCCCACAGCCATACACACAAGGTTCTTAACCCATGATAATTGACATTTCTCCCTATAAATGCCCAGAGACATAAGGTTAAAATTGATTTATCTGTTCTGACTGGAGCTTAAGAGAATATTTGGCACATAGATGGCCCTGAAGAGAAAACAACTTTCATTAATGAAGGACAATAATTGTAGTTTGCATATCTTAGCAAACTTACTGCCCAGTTCAATACAGGAAGATTAAAAGGGTGGGGAAGAAGCATCCACACTGACAGATGGGTTAATCCGAACTGTGTTTGTTAGCTCTCTTTAAAAACAGTCAAGGGAAAATTCCTAGGAAATGATTATCAGTCTCCAGCCCGACTTCTGGGTATTCAAAAATTAAATGCCCAGCAACAAGGATGAACCTGTCTATTCTGAATTCACAGTCTCTTCCAGAGCCCATCTCCCTGCAGTTCCTCACCCAGCACCAGAAGAGGGCAAGCAGTGGTGTCTACTGAGACAGTCCTTATGATGGAATACCCCAGGCATCTGGTGTCGTCTGGGGCAAGGAGCTGAGAGGTGAGTTGGAGGTGCCCAGACAGAGACTGAGTCAGCCTCCACTGCAGTTGCAGGCCCCTCCCCCCTGGACTCACACCCTGTCACAATGCTTAGCAGATACACAGAGCTTCAAATCAAACCTCTCCTTGCACAGAGAGAGAGAGAGAGAGAGAGAGAGAGAGAGAGAGAGAGAGAGAAGCTACAATCCAGTAGTAGAGTGCTAGCCTAGCATGCCCAGAGCTCGGTTGTGTTTAGCTGGGCTTAGTAGCACAGACTTGGAATTGCAGCTCCTCAGGAAGCTGAGGCAGGAGGAACACAAGTTCAATGCCAGCCTGGCCAACTTATCAAGACTGTATCCTAAAATAAAAGAGGTAAAAAAAGCAAACTTTGTGCTTCCTTTTCTTTCACTTCTGGTTTTGTTTATTTTTTCATACCATATAAGATGCAGTCTAGCAAGCTGTCAGACCCATAGCAGGCATTAATGATTGGTACATAAATAAATAGGCTTTGTCACTTTAATTGTTAAGGTAAAACCAAAAAGGCTTTTCCACATTACCACCATGCCAAAACAAACAAACAAACAAACCCACCCCAAACTCACTCTTCCTTTTGACACTATTACTGTGCTGGGTCTTGCTTTTCTGTCCACACAGTCCCTCTTCCCCAAGTCCCTGGAACCACAACAGAATTCTGCTTGCAAAGCTTATTTTTGTGGGAGAGGGGAAAGCTGCCTATATTTCCTCTACAAAACCACTGTGTTCGACTAAGCCTGATATCAGTGAGAGTCATTAATCTTAAAATGAACCTCAGCATCATACAAGGTGTCCCTAGGAAAACGTCACCATTACTGATTTCTGAAGTTGTGTTTTGGAGACAAGTAGGGGAAGAAGGGTTCTAACCCGGGCCTTATGTTTGCTAGGCAAGCACCCCCATATGGAGCCACACCCTTGTCCTCTGAAGCGGCTCCTTCCTCCACTCCATCATTCCATCCTGTGCTTGTACGATATTTGTCCTATCGTGCCACTCATACCACATGGCGTACCCCAACACCGAGCCTGGAAGAGGGTAATTCTGTTTGAACTCACGGAGCTAAGAACCTGTCTTAGTGATTGCTCACCCTTATAAAGAATGCAGCAGGAGGACTCCAGGCTTTGAAAAGATGGCTATGCAGATGGATGGAGTAGAGATAACACCCACGGGAGATTTATAAGATCTTTCTACCAGAAAATGGGGTGGTGAGCTGAGGGCTGTCGTTCTGACGCTCCAGGGTGACTGGCTACTCTCAGTTCCTCAGTATCTACCCAGTATGAATTCTATCCAGGCCCAACCCACCAAAGCTCTCGGTTTCATCTTCCCCCTGTGTGGGAAGCTGGAGTAACCATTTCTGCTTCTGCAGCACCCAAGGGGCACCGTGGAAGCACAATACTGAGAATGTCACAGAAAAGAGACACTTGGAAACAAAATGCTGACAGGAAAAGCAGAACCCAGATGTGGCCAAGAAGAAAAAGCCACAAACCCCTGCGCCACTGCAGCCAGCCGCCCAGGGCTGCAACCTCCAATGTGCTCTGCAGAGGTTAGGATGACACAGTGATCAGGAGCATTGCCTAAATCAAAGAGCTTTGTCTAAAGTGCTCTGCTGTGATGACCACGAGCAATGATGACTGCTTTATGGAACCCCAAAGGACACAGATTGCCAAAAAACAGCTAAGCAGCCATACATGAGGCCAGCCCACTACCACCTTCAGTGGGTACATCTTTTGGGTAGTGATCAATGAGGACCATTAGGGCAGCCATACACTGCTTTTACCAGAACTGGGCAGGTATGAACAGCCCCTTTGGGGCTCTGAAAAGGTCCTAAAGATCCCCTGGCTACATAAGGCCGAGAGGAGTCTTAGGGCACAGATGGAAGCATGCCCTCCACAGAAATTAACAGAACCCAGCTTTCTCTTCCAGTCTCCAGTTAGCATGGATACCGCCCAAAGGACCCCACATGACACACCTTGCACCCCAATATGTGTGAATACAGATGTCCTTGGGGTCTCTGTCCCTGCTGGAGACACAAGGCACCTGGCTCTGGCCTTCCTGTCTCAGGTCTTCCCTCTGGTGGCCAATGAGGAGTATGCATACAGTTTGCTCCTTTGTCCTGGAGTAGTGGGCTGCACACTGGGCGAGAGCCTTTAGGGTACTGGTCCTAGTGTCCTCAGCCTGTCTGCCCATCTGACCCTGGCTCCACCCTCAGGACCAGAGCCTCCCAAAGCCAGGTTCAGAAAGATTATTCTCCTCTGGGCACTGAGCTGCAGACCCAGACCTTCTATTTCTAAAGGAGGAAAACAAAAAAGAAAAAAAAAAAAAAGTAAGCTACAATGAGCTAAAAGGAAAGTTTTTTACCCCTACTCAGAACTCCCTCTACTTCCCAAAGCGCAATGTGGCCTGTTCTTTTTACAAAAGAGTGTAATAGTTTAGCTTTCATCAACTTGTCTGGTTTCCACTAACAATCCAAACTGCTACAATGTTGCTCTGTAGCTAAGAAGGCAGGAAACAGAGTACAGACTGATTCAGTCATGAGGCTGAGAGCTTAAACACCTACTCCAGGTGCAGGTGTGGCTCAGTGGTTGAGTTTATCTAGAATATGCAAGTCTCTGGCTTTGGTCCCCAACACTGCCAAAGTTCAAATTAAATACATTTTTAAAAACAATACCCATCTTTCACCTCCCCCAAGCCCTACAAAGTGTGTCTTTGTATCCTATCTTACAGATAGAGTAAGGTACAAAGAGGTCTCTAGTCAACCACAGCTTCCCACTGGAGCAGAGAAATATTCAAATCCAAGAGCCCCATAGTTCAGCAGGTGTGTCCTCTCTGTAATAAAGAACTTGGTTTAGAACCCAGGCCCTGCCTTGTACAAGAGGAAGGCATGGGGGAATCTACCATCTGTCTTCACTCATTTCTATCCCTGACCCCCATTCCTAATGCACTTTCCCCAAAATCCATCCCTTTCTTGCCTTACACCCCACCCCATACACACACACAGAAAGTAGCTTCTTTGAGCATCCCTGGACTTCCTGTCATGAGAACCAGCACAGAAGGACACCAAAATTTAAATGAAAATGCTTAATGGTTCTTCCCACTAGAAGAGTAAGGTTTACCTCAAAGGCATGTGGAGATCTAGATGCACGGTGTATCTACTTGCACAGTCAGAGCACAATGGAGAAAGTCAGGGTAGGACGGAGAAATCCCCCACTGGCCCAACACAGGTCAATCTTGACCACTCACCAGAATTACAGCCCAGAAGACTGGCCCATACTCACATGCAAGAGAATAGAGCCTCTGCAAGAGTCATCTGCTCTGACCTCCAATCTCACCAGACTGTCCCCACAGCAACACTTCAGAACACAACACTGACAGAGGGTGGCGGTGTGTCCATGTCTGAGAGAAAACCTCTCCTAGCATGATACAGGCTGTCTCTCACAGCTCTTCTATTCAGGCAGCGATGTTTCCACCAATGAACATCTTGCAGCGAGGGAGACATGCTGTACTTGCTGTGTCCAGCCAAGACACCTTGTAACCCATGTGGCTGTGGTGCCCTGTCATATAGCTAGGGTGACTGAAGGATTTTTTTTAGGTTTATTTCAACAATATTACATTGATTTTCATGTAAATACACACCTGAGGCTCTTTCAAATCACTCACTCCTGTGCTCAAGCCATACAACCCGAGGTCTGTTTGTTACAGCAGCAATATTCTTTCTAGACTGACTGCCATCAATGTCTCTACTCTTTACTTCCTTGAACTTGGGGAAATGCTCCAGCCCTTTCACCCCTGGGCTCTGTGTCCTCACCAGCTACTGCCCTAACACTATCCTTCTTCCACAGTTCTACTCTGGCGAACTGTGGTCTGTTCTCATGGTCTTCACTTCCTCAGCTTCCTTTCCCATTAGCTTCTCAAGCCACAACCACTGGCTTCTTCCCCTGCTGTTGGAAGAGATCGAACACAGAGTTGGCAACTGGTCAACCTCAGGACCCCTTTGTAAACTTCACCCTAAGGGACCCGGCTGTGACAGTTAACTGTTGTCTCTACCTGTTTTCTTTCAACAACTATTAGCTGTTTAGTGTCCACAACATATTACTAAATGAATAAAAGTAAGTTACACTATATTATATATAATATGATCCCATTCAAAATAATCAATAAACTTGATTTTAGAGTATTTAAGTTCACAGGACAAAATGGGCAGAAAGTAACAAGAGTTCCATATGTCCTCCACGAACACACAGTTTCTCTTATTATTAACACATTAACACATTAGCATCTTACGTCCTGAAATAAATTTATTACCACAAGTGAGCATATTTTATATATATATATATATATATATATATATATATATATATATATATATATATGAAGAAAGGTCTCATTCTAGAGCCAGGTGACCAAGAATTTATTCTGTAACTCTTTAATTTTTTTCAAGACAGGATTTCTCTGTGAAACTGTCCTGGCTGTCCTGGAACTCACTCTGTACACCAGGCTGGCCTCAAACTCACAGAGATCTGCCTGTCTCTGCCTCCCGAGCGCTGGGCTTTGTTCTGTAACTCAAGCTGACCTGAAACTCATGGTGATCTTCCTACCTCCACTCTCCAAGCTCTGGGATTACAGGTATGAGCCATCATCTCCAACTTTGACACACTATTAATTAAAAAACATAGCTCACATTAAAGTTCACGCTGCATTGCTGTGGTTTGCTTTTTTTTTTTTTTAAGACAGGATGTCGTATAGCATAGATTGAGCTCCAACTCATTATGTAGCTGAGGATGTATTTGAACTCTTGATCCTTCTGCCTTCACCTTTCAAGTGCTAGGAGGCATTGCAGGCATGCACTACCATGTCCAGCAGGTTTTCTCTTGAATGTACAGTCTATGGGTTATGAAAGCCGATGACATGTATCCACAATTACAGTATCATACAGAATTGTTTTGTTGCCCTAAAAAGTCCTCTGCACTCTACAGATTATCACACACACACACACACACACACACACACACACACACACTTGGCAGAGAACCCAGGTTCAGTTCCCAACATGCACATGGTGGCTCACTCCAGGGGATTTGATGGCCTCTTCTGTACTCTGAGACACTGCATACACATGGCGCACTGCATATGAATAAACTCGTGCAAGCAAAAACATACACATTAAGAAAGTTTAAAAACGCCGGGCGGTGGTGGCGCACGCCTTTAATCCCAGCACTCGGGAGGCAGAGCCAGGTGGATCTCTGTGAGTTCGAGGCCAGCCTGGGCTACCAAGTGAGTTCCAGGAAAAGGCGCAAAGCTACACAGAGAAACCCTGTCTCGAAAAACCAAAAAAAAAAAAAAAAAAAAAGAAAGTTTAAAAACAACAGATCTTTAAAAAAAGAAAGACAACTTGGTGGCCTCTGAGGTTTTGCAATTATGACCATGCTGCTGTAAACATTTCCATACAGAGTTTTGTCTGGACACATGCTTCATCACATCAAAGTGTAGGGTCACTTGATCACCTAGCAAGAGCATATTCCCTTTTGTAAGAAATGGCTCAGCTGTCTCCCAACATGGCTGTTTTGCATCATACTGGCGTCTGGCCTCCCTTCAATATGAGTTCTTAGCACCTTCATCAGGGATTGGCTGACCACCTGGGGTGGGAAGGGCTTTTTGTTTCTTTTCTTTTCTTTTGTTTTAGTTTGTTATTGCTGTTATTTGTTTTATTTTTGAGACAGGGTTTCTCTGTATAGCCCTGGCTGTCCTGGAACTCAGACATCCACCTGCCTCCACCTCACAGGTGCTGAGACTAAAGGTGTGCACCACCACCTCCCAGCTATTGTCTTTTTTTAAGTAAAGGTTGTTGCTGGGGTTGGTGGTTGGTTTGGGAGATCTGTTTGTTTGTTCACGATGCTGGGAATGAACACAGCCCTTCATGCTGCTAGGCAAGGGCTCCACCACTGGTCTTCATCCCCATGAGATGCCGTTTGACTTCTGGGCATCCTATCTGGTTGCATTGGTCTGTGCCTCTGTCTTTATGCTATTACTACCCTGTATTTATCACCATAGCTTTTCATATATTTTCAAGTCAGAAACTTTGATGCCTCCAGATTTGTTCTTCTTGCTCAAAAATGCTCAGATTAGTCATGCTCCTTGGTGGATCTGCATTAGCTAAGACTGATTTCTATTTCTGTAAAAAGTGCCAACAAGATCTGAAGGAATGACATTAAGTGTGTCACTTGTGTAGGTGATGTGGACAGTTTGTTTTTCTTTTTCCAGTTTTCGTGCATGTGCACATGTTTTTGCATGTGTGTGAGTACACGTGTGTGCATGAGCATATGAAGGCCCAAAGGTGTTAGACTCATCTTCTCTTGCTCTCCTACTTTATTTGTTGAGGCAGGGTCTCTCAATCAAACCCAGAGCTCACTGATGTGTCTTCCCAGCCAGCTTGCCCTGGAGATCCCATTTTCACCTTCCGAGGCTGGAATTACAGGATGGCCACCACACTCACCCGGCATTTATCTGGATTTCTGGGGATCTGAACTCCAGTCCTCACACTTCTGAGGGTCAAGCGCTTGAACCACTAAGTCATCTCCCCAGCCAGGATGAATATTTAAAAACATACTAATTCTAAAAATGAACGTGGGATTCTTTCCATTTATCTTTCTCTTCCTTAATTCCTTTATGAATAGTTTTTACTTCTCAATACACTGCAGTGTACTAGTCTTTCACTTCCTTGGCTACATTTATTTCCACATATTTTATTGTTCTCTTGCTCATGTGAATGGAACTGTTTTCTAAATTTCCTTTGTAGGATAGTTTATGGTGTACCAAAGCAAGATGGAAGTCAGGCATGTGATCCCTGCTTGTAATACCAGTACTAGAGAGACTGAGGCAGGAGGATCACAAGTTTGGGACTAGCTTAGAGTACATAGAAGACTTTGTCTCAAAACAATAAATAACTTTTTTAAAATCAAGATGTGAGGGGGGGAAAATCAAAATGTGAGGGGAAAGGGGCCGTAAGATGGCTCAATGGGTAAACTCATGTAGCAATAGATTATAGATAGATAGATAGATAGATAGATAGATAGATAGATAGATAGATAGATAGATAATTTATCCACTGGTTCTGTTCCTCTAGAGAACCCTGACTAGTACAGATAGCTTTTCCTTCTTTTCCTTGTCTAATTCTCTTCAAAAGACATGGGCATCCTTACTTTGCCCCCAACTGAGAGGAGAATTTTTGGATTTCCCCATTGGTTACGGGGCCAGCTTTGGGATTTCACTGATCCCACTCACTGTGACATAAACATACATGTGTGTAAGTAGAAGGAGGCTAGAGGAGAAAGCCAGGTTTCCTGCTGTATCATTTTCCATTTTACTCCCTTGAGACTGAGTTACCCACTGAATCTACAGCTAGGTTGGCAGCCAGCACACCACACCAATCCTCTTGTCTCCACTGCTCACAATGCTGGGGTTAGACACACGGCCATGCCTGGCTGAGGTTTGCAATATGGGTGCTAGTGATTCAAACTCAGGTCTTCATGCTTTCACAGCAAGTGTTCTGTACCCATTCAACCATCTCCTTGCCCCAGCTGTGAGTGTACAAGAATGGCCTTCACTGCAGTGACATGGGATCCTCCTGTGGTGGTTTGAATGAGAATGGCCCCCATAGGCTTATGTATTTGAATGTTTAGTTACCATTTAGTGGAACTGTTTGGGAAGGATTAGTAGGAGTGGCCTCATTGGAGAAGGTGTGTCAGTGGGAGTGAGCTTTGAGATTTTAAAAGCCCATGCCAGGTTCAGTTTCTCTCTCTCTTTCTCTCTCTGCCTGCTACCTGTGGATCAGGATGTAAAGCTCTCAGCTACTGCTCCAGCACCATGCCTGTCCACTTCCCTCCATGATGATAATGGACTAACCCTCTGAAACTGTATGTAAGCCCCAGTTAAATGCTTTCTTTTATAAGAGTTGCCTTGGCCATGGTGTCACTTCACACATATAGAACACTGACTAAGGCATCTTCTATACCTGCTTGATTGAGACTTTTATTAACCAACAACTGTTAGTCTCTGTGAAAAGCTGTTTTACGTTTCTTCAGGTGGCTTTGTAGGGTTTTCCTTCCATCTTGTCTGCATGTTGTAGGTTGGTTTGCCTGTGTTAAAACATCCTTTTATTCCCCAAGCAAATCCCACCCTGTCATGCTGTGCAACCATGTGAGACTAAATTTGGTTGAGAGTGTTTATAAGTATCCGTGTTCATCAGGAATGCTGGCCTGTAGCTTTTTTGTTTTCCTAGTAGTGTCTTCACCTGGTTTTGAAATCCAGGCAAATTATCATGATTAATGATGTGGACTGGAAAGTGTCCCCTGCTTTTTGATTTAGGGACAAGTCTAAGAAGGCCTCAACTCTTTGAGTTGAGACGTTCACCATGGCAGTGAGACATTAGAGTACTTGTGATCTCCTTTTTGACGGTGTGACAAAGTCATGGTCAACAAGCCCCCTGTAGGTTTAGTTAATAGCCACACTTACTACCATGGTAATGCCAATGTCCAGAGCACACAGGGACACTCACAGCAGCCACAAAGCTCGAGTGTGTCAGGAGGAGATAGCACCTGCTTGCTACACTTTTCTCTGCAGTTACACTCAGTTTGTGTGCACTCATCAGGTTTTGGTTCCTTCGTTGTGCCCAGAACTCTTGCAGAGGTCCTGTACTCAGTTGTCTGCTTGTTGTTTTTGTGTTGGGGTGCTGATCACTGGGACATCCTAGTGTTGCTGGTGACACACTACCTGAATGAGCATAGTATGTTTACTAGTTGATTTTACAGCTACGTCTGGCAGCCTCACCATGGCCAGTGATCAAAGCTAACCTGACTAGTCATGGAACAGACAGACATCTTGTACCCCAAGATGTGGGTAGGTCTTGGAGGAGACCTGGAATCATTTTAAAGATAAGCTTACAGAAAGCACACAGATTACAAAGATATGACAGATACATTTAAATTGAAGGACAGACTATAAATAAGTGACCTGTAATCTCCATTAGGTGCTAGAGTCAAAAGGCCAGGCAGATTAGTTATTCCAGATTGAAAATCGCAGGGAAACATGAGAACTAAATGCAGACATTGTTTTGAACAGTGGACCCACCAAAGGACATCAGTAAAGAACAGTGTAATATGAAGGAAGGAACTAAAACTTGACTGTCGCACACAAGCTGAGGATAACTGCAGAGAAAAGTGTAGCAAGCAGGTGCTATCTCCTCCTGACACACTCAAGCTTTGTGGCTGCTCTGAGTGTACCTGTGCCCTGGACATTGGCATTACCATGGTAGTAAGTGTGGCTATTAACTAAACCTACAGGGGGCTTGTTGACCATGACTTTGTCTAGCAGAAAGGAGATCACAAGGACTCTAATGTCTCACTGCCACCGTGAACATCTCAACTCAAAGAGTTGAAGCCTTCTTAAACTCGTCCCTAAATCAAAAAGCAGGGGACACTTTCTGGGGGAATAGAAAGTGGTACCATGTCAATTGTGACTTTCTGATTTGATGGTTTACTTTGGTCATGAGGAGAACGTTCTTGTGTTTTTAGGAAATGAACACTAGAGTGTTAAGCGATGATGGAGCAACCAATTGGCAGCTTATTCTCAAGTGATGCAGAAAAAAACATATAGTTAGGGAAAGCAGGGGGTCAGAGAGCAGGACTGTAGTAAAGTGTCAGCATTAGGAAAGCTAAGTGAAAATGTAGCATACCCAAATTCTCTTTCTCACTGTTCTTATTTTCCTACTGTGTTTCCCCAGCTAACTTGGAACTCACTGTGTAGATTCTGATGGCCTTGAACTTGCATTAATCCTCTGCTTCTGCTCCCAAATACTCACATGCACTACACCTATTCATCACCATGCATGGCCTTCAAAATCCTCTAAACTTTACATGACTTCAAAAGGCAAACTTATTTAAAACACTGTTAAAGCCCAAAGTCATTTTATAAAATTTTGTATTAATAATATTAAAAGTTGTTTACAAGGATCCATCCCTGATGCATGAGCAGGATTTTTGGAGCCCAGGGCCTATGGTAGGACATCTTACACAGCCTTCGTTCAGGGGAAGGAGCTTGGACCTGCCTCAATTGAATGTACCAGGTTCTGCTGACTCCCCATGGAAGTCCTTGCCTTAGAGGATGTCGGAATGGGAGGAGGGCTGTGGGGGAAAAGCTGAGGAGGGGAAGAGGGGGGAGAGGGGCACCTGTGGTTGGTATGTATAATGAACAGAAAATTTCTTAATAATAAAAAAGAAAAAAGTTATTTACATATATGACAAAAAAATCCCCCCCAAAAAACCCTCACAAATGCTGGTATTGGGGCCCCTTGCTGCCTCATCCTGAAGCTCTGAATTTGCCTTGACCTTGAAGTCTCTGGGGCAGCTGGCCCAGACCTGGCTCTGCCACAAGGGAAAGTCAAGGTCCAAGGCCATGACTTTTAAAACTGATTATGTGTGTCCCCACATAGAGACAAAAGTCCAAACCTCACATTCCCTTTTGTATAAACAGACCAAAAAACTTAGTATATGAGCCATCGAGATGGGCCAGCGAGAAGGTAAAGGTGCTTCCCCCAGATCTAGAGACCTTGCCCTAATTATCTAAATATTTATACAACAACAAGGAAACCAAGAGGATTTCCCTGGGATCTCTATAGCCCTTAATTTAACTATGGACGTATTTATTTAAGTCATTCATTAAAAAATCAACTTAAAAAAAGCTTTCCACAGGCTCTGTGGAATCCCCAAACAACCCAGGCTGTTGTCAAAAGCATAGGTTGCTCTCCACAAGCTGACACCAAGGCTGAGTTGCTGAAGGTAACACCTACACTGAACATGGAGATGTCGAGCCGGTGTCTGCACAGAACCTACAGCACTGTGTTCCATTGTCTTTGGTTCAGAAAGGTACTCAGCACGCTATCAAAAGAGAAATGTAAACACCAAGCCAGCCACAAGCCCTCTATCTACAGTGGTGTTCTACCTGCAAGACATGCCAGGACAATAGCGGCACAAAGCTTGTGGCAGTCACCAACCAATACTGACCTGAAGGCCCGCTCCAGGAGATGGAACCCATGCCTGACACTGCTAGGGTGACCAAGAACCTGAGACTGGATAGTCCACGGACCTGGGGCAAAACCAAATAATACTGGTTGGAAGGAAGGAAGGAAGGAAGGAAGGAAGGAAGGAAGGAAGGAAGGAAGGAAGGACAGGAAGGAAGGAAGGAAGGAAGGAAGGAAGGAAGGAAGGAAGGAAGGAAGGAAGGAAGAAGAGAGAGAGAGAGAGAGAGAGAGAGAGAGAGAGAGAGAGAGAGAGAGAACGTAATGATAAAATGACTCTTAATGATATATTCTGCCAGATTCATATCAGTGCCTGGTTTAACCATCATCAGAGAAGCTTCCTCCTGCAGCAGATGGGAACAAATATACAGATCCACAGCCAGATCTTGGAACACTCAGTCCTAAATGGGATGTCTCCATCAAATCCCTTCCTTCCCTCAGAGCTCAGGGGAAGAGGAGGCAGAAAGAATATAAGCGTCAAAGGGGGTGGAGGACACCCAGAAAAGAAGGACTTCTATATCAGCAGGATCGATACTCGCATAAACTCACAGAGACTAAAGGATCATGCACACGGCCTGCATGGGTCTGCACCAGGTCCTCTGTGCTTATATCACGGCTTCCAGTTCAGTGTTTTTATGGGATCCTGAGTGTGTGAACGGGTGGGTGTCTGATTCTTGTGCCTTCTCCTGACCTCTTTTCCTTCTGTTGGTTTGTTTTGTCCAATTCTGATGTGTTAGTTTTTGTTTTATCTTATTATATTTTATTTTGTTACACTTAAAAATAATTGAATTTAAATACATCTAAAAATGAATGAATGAATGAATGGATGGATGAATGAATGAATGGAATACTAAGCCACTAGGGTAACAGCTAACAACTAAACTGTCATGTATATCTGCTGGAAAGAGAAAATCCATTTTCTCCAATGGCGTGACACTGGGTGTATCAACCACTCCACGGCACGTCACATGTTGAGGAGTAGTTGGCCAATATATAATGGTTTGTAGTGTGTGTTCTTTTATTCGGTTACAGTTTGGTGAGGGTTACAGTTTATATGTGTGTATGTGTGTATTCATGTGTGTGCAGGAGAGGTTATATACAGGTGCATGTGTGTGCATATGTGTGTAGAGTCCAGAAGACAAATTCAGCTATTACTTTTCAAGAGCTGTCCATCTTGACTTTTGAGATAGGATCTCTCAGTGGTCTGGTTTTTTTGGTTTTGTTTCTTTGTTTGTTTGTTTGTTTGTTTTTAGGATGATGTTGTATTTTTTTTCTAGATTTTGGGCATTTTGTTGTTGTATTGGATTTTAGGTTTTGATTTTTTGATAAAGAAGTTAAAGTTGGTTGGGTAGGACAGAGGAGAGGATCTGGATGAACTTGGGGGAGAAGAAGAATATGATTGAATTCTATTTAAATTTTAAAATGTTTTAAATTACATCTCTGTATATATGTGTGCATGTATACATATATGTATACACATAAAGAAAATGTAACCACCCAGCTTCCTGCTGCTGCCGGCATGCCACGCCCTCTCCACCACTTTAGACTCTTGCCTTCTGGAAATACAAGCCAAAATAAACTCTTCATTAAAAAAAAAAAAAAGCTTTCCACAAGATAACTTCTTTATTTATATCTGTGTTTCCATGTGTGCGCAGGTGCATGTATGTACAGGTGCATGTGTGTGCACATGTGTGTAGAGGACAACCTTGGCTGTCATTTTTCAGGAACTCTTCATCTTGGATCTCTCACGGGCCTGGAGCTCACAAAACAGGCTAGACTGCCTGTCCAGGGAACCAGGGGAGCCACTTATCTTGGGATTACAAGTGTGCTCCACCATGCCTGGGGTTTAAAAAAAAAAAAACAAAAAAAAAACCAGACTCTGCAGATCAAACTCAGGTCCTCATGAGTGCAGGGCAAGCATTTTACATGCTGAGGTATCACCCCAGTTCCAGCCCCCACAAAATCTTTGTAAGCAGACATTAGGGTGTGTGTAATGATAGTACATATGTGTAATCTCAACACTGAGGTTGGTGACAGCTGTGATAGAAAGATTGTGAAAGAAAGAGAACCAGCTGGGCATGGTAGTGCACACCTTTAATCCCAGCACTCAGGAGTCAGAGGCAGGTGGATCTCTGAATTCGAGGCCAGCCTGATCTGCAGAGTGAGTTCCAGGACAGCCAGGGCTGCACAGAGAAACCCTGTCTCAAAAAAAAAAAAAAAAAAAAAAAAAAAAAAAGAAGAAGAAGAAGAAAAGAAAAAAAAAAAAAAGAAAGAGAATAAGAAAAAGAAAGAGACCCAACAAAAACAATCTTCATCACAGATCCTAGCCTTCATACATTCACCTGTGTGAAATCGAATTCATCAGATATTTTTCACCAATCCTCAGAGTCCCTGTAGGGACCCAGGTCAAGAGGCAGCCACATCTTTCTAGCTCTCATCTTCCACCTTGTTCATCTGCACATCTACATCAGACTCAGCCATTGCTTTTCTCTATTAAATGTAAAAAGGATTTGTCTGCCCTACTACTCCTACTGGGCTCAATTTCAAATTTCTCTTTGTTCAAACATAATTTTCCCCTTTTTCTGAATCCATTGTTTGTGCCCAACCACCTAAAAATTTACTTTTTAAAATATAGAGCATGTTTAATTCAGAGAGGGAGAAATCACGAAGACTATATATCAATGCTGCATATCCAAATTCATAAAAATGATCTGTGTGTCTCTACACTGAAACAAAGATCCAAATCTCACATTCTGTTTTGCATAAGCAGACCAAAACCGTAGTATAGGGGCCGATGAGATGGGTCAGTGGATAAAGGCACTTACCACCAAGCCTGATGATCTAAGTTTGACCTCCAGTATCCAATGTGGTTCAAGCATAGAACTGATTCCCACAAACCTCTGACCTCCACAACAGTGGCAATCCTGTACCCATACACAGATACACATATATACACACAATAAATAAATAATAAATCTTAAGGTGTAAAAGCTAACTTTTTCTTATTGTTGTTTTCTTTGCTGACACAAGCACTCACAGTGTCAACCAGGCTGGCCTCAAACTCATAATCCTCCTACCTCAGCCTCCCCAGTGCTGGGACTATAAGAGTTTTTACTATATTTCAGCTCCTTACTCAAAAACTTCAATTATTATACATTTAATCCCCAAAATAACCTTAACATTATGGACTTAATGTTTGTCCCTCAGATTCCTATTTTGTTGAAATTTGACCCTGTGATGATATTTAGAGGGAGAGTGTTTGGTAGGTCATTATTTCATAAGGATGGAGCCCTCATAAATGGAGTTAACGCCTTCATTTTAAAAAGAATATAGAGCTAGCATGTACTCTGACTGTCATGTCAGGATACAAGAAGCTGACTGTCTGTGACTAGGAAGAGCACCCTCACCAGAACCCAGTCAGGATGGCATCTGGCCTCAGACATCCAGGGTATACAACCATGAGAAATAAATATTCAGTGTTTAAGCTATGAGTTTGTGGTAACTGGTTCTACCAGCCCAAATCAGGGCATCTCACATACTGTTCTTATCCCAAGTAATGAGGAAAAGTTGCTCACAGAAATACAGCTCTATAATATTCCTATAACAATGAAGTCACGTGGTATCTTGGTCACTGTTCTATTGCTGTAAAGACACATTAGAGCCAAGCCAATTCTTAACAAAGAAAGCATTTAATCGGGAGCTTGCTTACAGTCCCAGAGGCTTAGTCCATTATCATCATGGTGGGGAGTGTGGTGGCATACACGGCCATGGAGCAGTAGCTGAGAGCTCCATCCTGGTCTGCAGGCATCAGGCAGAGAGAGAAACTGGGCTCAACAAGGGCTTTTGACACCTCAAAGCCCGCCCCCAGTGACACACTTCCTCCAACAAAACCACACCTACTGTAACAAGGCCATACCTGCTAATCCTTCTAATCCTTTCAAACAGTGCCACTCCCTGGTGACTAAGCATTCAAACATATGAGCCTCTGGGGGCCATTCACATTCAAACCACCACCCACTCGGCAACATAGTTCTCAGACTGCACTCCTCATGTAGTGATACAACTGTGTATATATATCAACACAAGGTAACACTCACTGTTCAGCCCTGAAGGAAGGAATGGAAGCCTGACATAGGCTGCATGGGCTGCCCTTGAAACATTGTGCACAGGGAGAGAAACTCATCATCAAAGGCTACATCTTTGTGGGGTTTTTTTTGTTGTTTTTGTTTTTCATATAAGTAAAATCTCAAGAATGAACAAATCCATAGTGGCAGAGAGGAAATTAGAAACTGGCAGAGGCGCCAGTGGAGGAAATGGGGACTTTCTAATGGGCCTCTTGGTCAGGGTGGGGGCTGATGAAAACACTTTGGTAAATATTCAACGGTGGCGGTGCACAGCTTGTATAAACAGTAAAAGCTACCGAGCTGCATATGCTGAAGAGGAGAGTCTTTCTATCCGAAGGGCTGCATACCTGATACTCGCACATCTCTGTGTTCATTGCTGCTCTGTGACAGCAAGAGAATGGGCACTGCCTAGATGCCCATGGACCGATGCATGGAGCTGAAAACGTAGTCACACACACAAGGAAACTGTAGTCAACTGGACAGAAAATAAAATCATGAAACTTGAAGGAAAATGAATAAATTTGGAAAGTATAATATTAAATGAGATGACCCAACCCCAAAAAAGACAAAACCACATGTCATAGACAGTTGCTAGCCCATAATGCACAAAAGGGTGAAAATGCAGGTGAAGCCCAAGAAAACGAGGAAGGAAACCAAGAGAAGATGAAAACGGGCAACGAGGAAGAATAGGGGGCAGAAAAGAACATGTGGGAGGTGAAGAAGATAGAGTGGGAAGGACGTGAGGGGGGTGGGAGTACAGGGGTCAGAGACAGGGGAGGAGAAGCACTAAGATGTGCTTTGTTTGAAAATGTCATAATGACAACTAACACCTTGTGTGTTAATTCAAACTTTTAAAAGGAAGACCAGGCATGGTGGCGCATGCCTTTAATCCCAGCACTCAAGAGGCGGAGACAGGTGATCTCTGTGAGTTTGAGGCCAGCCTGGTCTACATAGAGCATTCCAGGACAGCTAGGACTACATAGAGAGACCCTATCTAAACAGATAGATAGATGGATAAATGGATGGATGGATGGATGGATGGATGGATGGATGGATGGATGGATGGATGGATATGGAGAGAGAGAGAGAGAAAGAGAGAGAGAGAGAGAGAGAGAGAGAGAGAGAGAGACAGATAGATTTTTTTTTTTTTAAGATTTATTTATTATGTATACAGTGTTCTGCCTGCATGTATCCCTGCAGGCCAGAAGAGGGCGCCAGATCTCATTACAGATGGTTGTGAGCCACCATGTGGTTGCTGGGAATTGAACTCAGGACCTCTGGAAGAGCAGCCAGTGCTCTTAACCTCTGAGCCATCTCTCCAGCCCCCTTTTTTTTATTTTTTATTTTTATTTTTTTTATTTTATTATTTTTTTTTTTTTGGTTTTTCGAGACAGGGTTTCTCTGTGTAGTTTTGCGCCTCCCTGGGACTCACTTGGTAGCCCAGGCTGGCCTCGAACTCACAGAGATCCACCTGGCTCTGCCTCCCAAGTGCTGGGATTAAAGGCGTGTGCCGCCACCGCCACCGCCACTGCCACCGCCACCGCCACCGCCACCGCCGCCGCCACCACCACCACCCGGCTGACAGATCTTAAGGGAAAAATTATATATTCAATAAATAACCATGTACTTTTAAGAACACTAGCACTCCAAGATAATTTTAAGATATGTGGATTATATCTCAATCAAAATATGCTTTTATCAAAACTCAACTATCTCCAGAAGTTATTCTGCCCCAACTTGCCCTTGGAGAAGACCCTACCCTCCTCTTCTATGTATAGATGGCACCAAAAATGTATAACTTGAGTGTTCTGCCCTCCGACACCAGCCCCGTGCCTTCCCCATCCTCAAGCCATGCCTGCCTCCACATTGGAAGCCAGACTCCGCCTCGGGAGGGAGCTACATCCTCAACTCCATTGTTTTGACCATCACTGGGACCTCCCCTTACTATACAATGTGACCAAAGATCCCATCTGTCCCCAAACAGAGGAATGTATGAATGCATGCGACCTTCCCTAACAACCCACCTGCCTTCCCTGAATGCCCCTGAAAGTCCCGACCTGCCCCTACTCCCCACTCCTGACCCCTCCCACCTCACAGCACATGACAGTTGCCACCACCCACGCTGCTCTGTGGAGACAGTTCACACTAGGACCTACATGGAATATATAGAATATACAAATTCATAGAGACAGAAAGATTAGATGTTATCTCAAGATGGAGAAGCAAGGAATATAGAGCAATGATTTCCTAAGGACAGAATCTCTATTTTGTGTGATGGAAAAACCCCACAAATGGACAGTAGTATCAGGACATAAATATCGTGAATGTAATAAATCAATACATTAATGTTTTTTTAAAAAAAGACCTACATGGAACAGTGGATAGATGGGAACCCAGACAGAGGGGCCTTTTGCGGTCTCCTCCTCCTCCATCTTACAGTCGATGACACTGCCAGCCGCCCTGCACCTCTGTGCTCTTTCAACCATTTGATCACTCCCTGTGCTGTGCGTCTTCTGGCCATTCTCCTGCACGTCTTCAGACTGTCTCCCCTCCATCCATGACTAAGGATGGCACATTTCCCACAGTCCTGCTAGCTCTAGTCATCCAGCCCTTGTTATCTCTGGGTGGTCTTTTCTATCCAGGGCTTCTAGTAGCCCCTCCATACCAATGACACCCCATCTCCATCTCAGTCTCCAGGTGGCTTCTGGGATTATTTCCTGCAGGTTGTGGCAGATCAGAAGGCAGTCCATTCACTGCCTGGGAGAGTTGCATCAGGACCCTTTAAAAGCATCTATAAACCCTTGAGCACCTTTTCCACTACACTGGACCATCGCTATGTTCTCTCTAAGTCCCCATCGCCTCCTTCCACGACTCCCTCTGCCTTTTCCTTTTCGCTTCCTGTCACTGTTGTGGCCTAAATGTGTCCCCCAAAGTAGATGTGAATGAACCCCAATGCAGCAGTACTGGGAAGTGGACGATGTGTTTGGGGTCACAAGAGGCCCACATTCATGAATGGATTGATTGCACTGAGACCGTTAGTTACTCGCTTTGTTAGCCAGGGCTAACTATATAGAGGCCACTTTGCCATTCTGTGGGGACACAGCAGGAGTGCCCTTAGTGGGTGCTGACGCCTCGCTCTTGAACTTGCAGCTTCCCGAGCTAAGAGAAAGGTGTTCTTTTATAAACTCCTCAAGCCAGATGTGGTAGCACATGCCTGTGATCCTACTGCTTGGGAGGTGGGGGAAGAGCTCAGAAGATCAAGGCAGACTTTGATCTAGTACACAGTGAATTCAAGGACAGCCTTAGCTAATTAAACAAACAAGCCAGCAAACAGACAAATTGAAAATATGCTATATAGCCTCAGTTACTTGGTTATAGCCACTTACAGACTGAGACAGGCCTGGAAGCCGGTTCTGACGGCCCCTTTACTTACGCTCAGCCTTGGCATTTTAATTTTTGTGCTCAACTTCTTTTTCTTCATTTCTTGACACCCATATTGAATTTGATATCTGCCTGCTCACATTCTGGAGCTATCTTTGGCTTTGAAATCACCTTCCCCCACTCAAAGCCAGTATGTGACACCCACGTAAATGTCCCTCAGGTACCTCCCAGTCAAAATGTCTATAGCAAGAGCAGTCTATAGCTGCTCTTTTCCAGCCACCCACCCACCCCCATCCTGCTTCCTGTGGCTCTGAATCTCACTTTATCCAAATGAGGAACAGAGAGACTGCCACACCCTCTCTTCCTTACAGCCTTCCACCCCAGGATCTCCCACCAGCTCCTGAATCTGGAGCCCATCCCCTCCCTCCCACAGGCCCAGGTCACTGCCCTCTCCTGTGTGGCTTGTTACAGAGCCTCCTGCAGCTCTTCGGCTCCACCATTGTCCACAGCGGTCCAGTTGAGAACCTCAGGTCTATCACGCCACTCCCCTGCACTGACTCTCCATGTCTAGAAGCTTCAAAGGCAGCATTTTCAGGATGGCTGACAAAACCCTGCCGACACCACGACACTCCCAGCCACTCATTGTCCTTGGCTCAGTCCTGCGGACACACAGACCCTCTGCAGCTCAAGGGTTCCAGACAGTCCTTCCTTGGGATTGTCTTTCTTCTGCCTGGAACTCCTCTCCAGAGCCTTCTAGCCAACTTCTTCAAGTCTTTATTCAGCTCAGACCTTATCAATGAGGGAGCCTCCCGGGCCACGCCCCATTCCCTCTGCTAGTTCTATTGTCAATGTTCTGAGGACCCTCCGATCTGTTTTCTGTGATGGCTTCAACAATCTGTCTCTAAACAACTGCAAGCTCTACATCTAAAGATGATAGAGAAGATGAAATCGGAGAATGGTGGGAACTGTGGACGGTTTTGTTTCTTTTTCTTTCTTTTTGTTTGTTTTGTTTTCAAGACAGGATTTCTCTGGGTAGCCCTGGCAGTCCTGGAACTTGTTTTGTAGACCAGGCTGGCCTCAAACTCACAGAGATCCGCTTGCCTCTGCC
Source organism: Peromyscus eremicus (assembly GCF_949786415.1). NCBI lineage: Eukaryota > Metazoa > Chordata > Mammalia > Rodentia > Cricetidae > Peromyscus > Peromyscus eremicus. Next base: position 55,017,721 of record NC_081425.1, on the reverse strand, counting down.
TTCAGAGTGCTGGGATTAAAGGCGTGTACCACTATCGCCCAGTTTATTTTCGTTTTTCAAATATTGTTTCTTTTATTGTTATTTAAATAATTCAATTTATTATTGGACTTATTTATTTTAATGGGTTTATTCTTCTTATTGGGGCTGTGATTATTTTTAATGAATGAATAAGTATGCTTTCTTAGTTCCCAGCCTTATTTTCTAACATGAAGTGTGGATATGAGCCCACACAGACAAAAGCTGTCGGTAATTTTTAAAGACATAACAGAACCCCAAGACCTGAAGGTATGAGAGGCTAACAGGCAGGCCAACCGAAGAGACAGAGCTGGCAGAGGACCAAGTGTATGGATTGGTGGAAGTCAGGCCATGTTTCTTGAAGGTATAAAAGGGGTGAAGATGAACCTGGGCACAGGTCCCTGTGTCCTCTTCTTCACACAGACTGGAACTGCTGGCAAGCTTGCCAGCACCAAACTCAAAACTTTACACACCTGATCATCTTACATCACCTCAATAAGCACCTTCAACTGTCTCAAGACTTCCTGCGTCTCCCTCTACAAAACAACACCCAGCATCTGTTAGCCAACACCCAGCGTTTGTCAGCCGGAGCCAAGCAATGGATGAGCAGAGCCACCATAAAAGGCCTCTGCTGCTGTCACCTTCCAAAATGAGCTGAGTCACCATAGAAGGCCCCTGCCGCTGCTGTCACCATTCAAAACTTGTTGACTCAGAAATTCACTTGGACATGTGTCCTCATCCCGCCCCAGATGAAGTACCCCATCCTCTACGGGGTGATGGCCCACCGTTCTCTCTGTCCGGTCTCTAGCTCTGAAAGACTTCCTGTCTCAAGCATTTTCTCGAAATACCCTCCGGAGAAAGCCCACCATTGCTACTGTTAAGTCCCGGTGATGTTTCTTTGTTTCTCAGCCCCGAGACAGAGGAGCTCTGTCTATGGAGGCATTTCCCCAAAGGTTTAGCTGGGAAAGGAAAGCCCATCCTGAATGTGAGTGCCATTTTCCATGCACTGGGATCCCTGACAGTAAAAGGGAGACTCTTTTTGCTTACTGACTGTGGATACAATGTTCCCACAAGCTCCAGCCACAGCTCCAGCCGCTGCTCCTGCCGCCGCCGCCGTGCCTGCCTCGCCATGATGGACTGCACCCACCAACTGGGGGCCACAACAAGCCCCTCCTTCCTTGAGTTGCTTTGTCGGGGGATTTTGTGGCCACAGAGAGAAAATGAACAACAGATTACACAACACTGGGCTATCCACCGAGACAATGGTGGGGCGAGGCCGCTGAATTTACCAAACCTGACAAGTTTGGGGTAGAGACACAAGATGCATTGGAATGGGCTGAAGACTGAGCAGTGGTACCCAATATATATATATGCAATGCCCACAAATTAAAAAGACAATCATCCTCTCCACAGAAAAACGTAAGCAGATTATAAATACGCAGTTCATGAGAGAAAGGCCATGAATAACCAGGCACCATATGAAAAGATGCTCAGCTCACAAGCACCAGGGAAAAGGCAAACAAAAATCACAAGGGATTCTGGAGCGATGGCTCAGCAGTTAGGAGTGCTTGCCGCTCTGTCAGAGGATCTGAATTCAGAGTCCAGCAGTCCCATCTCACAAAAACCTGTAACTCCAGCTCCGAGGGGTCTCTGTGGACACACACACACACACACACACACACACACACACACACACACACACCATTAAAATAAGTCCTTTCTTTTTTTAAGGAAAAGAAAATTACAAGAGTTCAATAACCCACATTACTGGCAAGTAGTTTGCTATCAAGTGATGGTAACATTATGGGAGATGAGTCTGCTCCTCAGGAATGGCTGGTGGGAGTCTAAAATAAACAGTCGCAGGGCCAGTGAGATGGCTTGGCAGGCTAAAAGTGACTTAAAGCAAATCTAACCACCTGAGTTCAATCCCCAGGACCCACATAATGGGAGGAGATATCCAACTCCAGCAGGCTGGCTTCTGACTTCCATACCCATATGCCTTAGTACAGGTGACCATACGTGTGGGCTCACACAGTGAATAAATAAATAAAAGTCTAACTTTACAAAGTTTTAAACGCACAGTCACATGTGAGGGCCACCTGACAATATCTATAATAATGTTAAATGTCCTTATCCTGGGACCCAGAGCATGGCTCTCTGACTCTGCAGGTTCCATCCTAAGGATTCCACCAACTTAGATAAAAAACTATGTTATATTATTACTGATGCATACCCGTGGTTAGGGCTAAGATGGACAAGCCAGCACAGAACACCTATGGACTTGCCCTCTTCTCATACCCTCCAAATGGCACCTTATAGCAATTCATATCGCAGCAGGCATTGCAGGTCATTTACAGCTGATGTGAGGTAGACGGGATGCTGTGTGCAGGTTCGATGCAAATATCTCATTTATATCAGGGACTTGCGCATTTGTGAGTTTTACCATTGATTTTACATCTTAACTGACCTAAAAACATCCAGACACCCGAAAAGGGAGAGGAAATACAAACATAAGCAAGATCCAATGGTACATATGAATGACAGTGTCATGATGGAACCCACTAGCTTAAAGACTGAGTTTAAAACATTGGGGGGGGGGGGGCGCCCAGAGACTTATTTGGCCTGTGTGCAAGCTAGATTTATGTAAACTTGACACAAACTATAGTCATCTGAGAGAAGGAAACCTCAATTGAAAAACGCCTCCACAAGGTTGGGCTGTGGGCTAGCCTGTAGAACATTTTCTTAATGAATGATTGACGGGGGAGGGTCCAGACCATTGTGTGTGGGGCCACCCCTAGACAGGTGGTCCTGGGTTCTATAAGAAAGCAGGCCAGGCAAGCCAAGTGGAGAGAGCCAGTAAGCAGCTCTCCTCTGTGGCCCCTACATCAGCTCCTGCCTCCAGATTCCTGCCCTGTCTTCCTTCAGTGACAGATCCCAATGTGGAAGTGTAAGCCCAATAAACCCTTTCCTCCACAGCTTGCTTTTTGGTTATAGTGTTTCGTCACAGCAATAGAAACCCTAAGACAGCCTAAGAAGCTTTATAATGTTTCCATATTGCTCTAGAAGATTCTATCTAAACCTGGATAATTCCGTTCAGTGATTAATTATTGAATGATCCATGATAACTTCAGACTATACCCAATGAGGACACAACTAAAAATACCACAGGCCAACTAGAGGTTATTGTAAGAAATGCCATTATAAAGATATCTTAGCTGATGTGCTGCAGTGAATCCTCCGTGGTGGAGCTCTCTGCTGATGGACAAGCTCAGGGTCAGGAGGTAAAGCAGATCCTGCCTGGAAATCTCATTGGAGCCTTGAAGAGAGATAGGGCATGAGATGAGAAAGGGTGGACAGGAATGGACTGTGACTGACAATGAAAGACAAAGATTGTTCTAAAACAGAAACAGAGATAAAACACTAGAGAATAGAATCCATCACACCAATCTTGATTTTCACACTCCATTGAGAAGAAAACTGCAAATCAGGCCTGGTGAGAAGTGGAAGTAGTGAGATCAGGAGTTCAGGATCATCTCCAGCTACGTAGCTGGTTGGCTCAAGGCCAGCTGGGGTTATTTGAGGCCTTGGAGGGAGAGGGAGAGCAAAAGAGGATGGGAACCCCTCTATAACGGGAATGGCGCCACCTAATGGGCTGGATCTTCTAACATCAGTGGACAATACAGACACTCCCCCACAGACATGCTCACAAGCCAACCTCATCTAAACAATTCTTCACGAAGACTCTCTTCCCAAGAGATTCTGGGCAGTGGTAAGTTCACTTTCAACTCCAACCACAGCATCTGTCAGTGTCATCTAAGGTCGTCTTGTCATGTAGCTTCCAAAATCAAAATTGACTTTAAAACTTCCCTGCACCAAAGTACATAATCAATACAGTGAAAAGAAAGCTATAGATAGGGTGAAAATATTTGCACATCATGTGTCTGTGAAGTGGTTACTAATAGTACATGGGCACATTTCTATAACACAGGAACTGTTCAATCCAACTAAAAAAAAAATGGTCAAGGGAGTGAACAGGTATTTCTCCAGAGGACATGTGCAAACGGCCAGGAAGCATGATGACACCTCTAGTCAAATCATTAGGGAAATGCAGATCACACCCACCATGAGATACCAATTCACACCCACTGGGATGGCTACTATCAAAACAAAAACAATAGCTAAATATAGTAGTACACACCTGTACTCCCAGCTGCTTGGGAGGTTGAGGCAGGAGGATTGATTGGGCCCAAGAGTTGGGAACCAAAGTTGACAACACAGTGAGATGTCATTTCAAATGAGGAGAAGGAAGAAGAAAAGGGAGGAAAGGAGGGAGAGAGAAGATTTTAAAAGGCTAAGAAGTGGGAAAATAGGAGCCCTTTGCTCTACTGATAAAACAGCATACCTGCTGTGGAAACATTTTGTGGCCCCTCAAAAAACTAAAAACAGGCTAGCTAGATGGCCCAGCAGTTAATTGCATGCACTACTCTTGAAGAGGACATAAATTCTGTTCTTAGCACCGATATTGAATGGTTCCACCTGAAACTCAAGTTCTAGGGGGATCCCTTGCCTCTGGTCTCTTCAGGCAATGCACTCACATGCACACACACACACACACACACACACACACACACACACATACAAATATACACTTAAAAAATAAAGGCCTGGAGATGGTTCAGCCATGAAGAGCATTGACTGCTCTTCCATAGGAAGTCTTTGATTCCATCCCTAGCTGCATACATTGGATGTGGTGGCACATGCCTGTAAGCAATCAGGATGCAGAGGCAGGAGGATCCCGAAGTCCAAGGTCACTTTCCGTGACATAATGAGTTCAAAGCTCACTATGGACTATACGAGACCCTGTCTGACAAGAAATAAAAATCATAAGTAAAGCAGTGTTATCAAATGATCCAGCAACTCCACCTCTGGGTAGATGCTCAGAAGAACTGAAATCAGGAGCTCACAGAGACATTTTCAACACCACATTCATAACAAAATGATTCAGCGTGTCCACAGGTGAGTGAATGGATGGACAAACAGAATGTGGTTTTTGGCTAGGGGTGTAGCTTGGTGGAAGTGCTTACCTAGCACGTGCAAGGCCCTGACTTTGATCCCAGCACCATGAGAAAAAAAAAATATGGTCTTAGCAATGAAATAGTATTCAGTCTAGAGAAGGCAGCTCTGTCCATGCTGTACCGCGGGTAAACATGTTGTCATGGTGAGTGAAAGCAGCCAGTTACAGGAATGTAACGGTGCAGCTTCCAGACAGGGCACACCTGCAGTGCTCACAGTTTAGAGACCAGAACACACCAGGGCTGCCAAGTTCTTGCATGTGCGCATGCACGTGTGCGTGTGTACGTGTGTGTGTGTGTGTGTGTGTGTGTGTGTGTGTGTGTGTGTGGTTGTACCGAAGAACAGTAGTGCGGTGAGGACAAAGCTTCAGATCTGCACACTGCAAAGAATTCTGATGAATGAGCAAACATATGTTTGCACTTATCACTGAACTGCACACTTAAATCATTAAGATGGTGAATTTTTGCGTTATATATGTTTTACTCCAATAGGAAAAAAAATCAGTGAATACAGTTTTCCAAATTTAATAGTTTTAAGTTCCACTTGTTGGTCACTGTTCCTCAGCGCCACCCCTGGCATTCCAAAGCTGTTTGCTTGGGAAGCAGTTTTCCCATATTATTAAGTATACAGTTTACGTACACACAATTTCATTAATCTATTGTATATATTAACTATCACAGTTATATAATTAGATGTGCACATGCACAGGAATAATGAAGGAGTCCTTTTTACATGAGCAGGACCAGAAGATAGAAGGCTCATTATTCAGAGCAAAAAGCCTCTGGGGACACCCAGCTACTGTAAATGAATTTCAAGGCTCCCTGAGGACTCAGTGATGTGACAGTGGTTGCGGGAAGGACGCCCCAAGCTCCAGGAGAGATTCCAGGCACTTCTGTAGTTCTGAGCACAGCAAAGGATAATGCAGCAAAAACAGAAGCAAAAAAAAAAAGAGAGATAAGTTGACTAAATTAAAATTTAAAGCTTTTGTTTCTTCAAGAACACTATTGTAAAAAGTTAAAAAAAAAAAAAAAAAAAAAACAGGGCTGGGGAGATGGCTCAGAAGTTAAGATACCTCAATGCTCTTCCAGGGGACTGAGGTCTGGTTCTCAGCAACCATGAGGGCATCTCACAACCACAAGTTGTAGTTCCCATTTCAGGAGATCCGCATCCTCTCCTGACCTCTGAGGTCACCTGCACACATGATTCACACACACAGAGACATAGACACACATGTGCTCATAACTAAAAACAAAAACAAAATAAATATTTGAAAAAGTAAAAAATAACCTGGAAAGGGAAAAAATATTATCAGAAACCATATACCATGGCTGAAGGGAGCTGAGGGATAGAGAGCTTGGCTGTCATCTGCAAAATCCTAGGTTTGATACCCAGAATTAGCACTAAACAACCATTATCTATCCAATAAAGAGGCAGGAACCAGAATATGTAAAGAATTCTTATCACTCAACAAGACAAGGAATCAAACTTAAAAACAGAGGTGTTTTTAGACAGACACATGAACACCCAGCAAGCAGGACAATGTGTTAACTGGGAATGGGAATGAAACCACCCGGAGGTCCCACAAACTCACAGAAAGAGAAATAACCAGTGTTGGAAAGACTGCAGACACACTCTCGAGGACATAAAATGTAAAGGAGTGGGTTTGTTCCCAAAATAGCTGAACCTAGAATTATTTACTGTAGAGCCCAGGAGTTCCACTCCTAAGGTAGAATCCAAGAAAGTGGAGAATATGGTTCTACTTTGAGAAGACTGTGAGGCACCAAGTTATTCAGAATTGCCAAAAGGTGAAAATGACCCCACTGCCCATTAAGGGACAGATGGAAAAGCACAAAAATGAGGCATATTATTCAGCCAGTAAAAGGAAGAAAGCTCCCCCACCACCACACACACACAAACTACAATGTGAACCTCGACAATACTGCACTCAGTAAGATAAGGAAGAAACAAATGGCCACATATCGTTTGCCTTCGTGGACATGAAATATTCAGAAAAGGTAAATGCACACACACACACACACACACACACACACACACACACACACACACACACTACAATGTGAACCTCGACAATACTGCACACATTAAGGAAGAAACAAACAGCCACATACTGTTTGACTCTGTGGACACAAAATGTCCAGTAAAGGCGAATTCACACACAGAGACATAAGGACAGATACATGGTTGGCAGATGTCTGATGGAAGTGTCTACTTCCTGGGCACAAGGTTTAGCTTGAAGGTGATGAAAGTGTTTGGAATTAGATAGTTATGGCATCATGCACTGAACTGTAAAAAACACAACTTTTATGCTACAAAAAATAGCTAGGAACATCACGGCTTTCTTTCTGATCCTTTAGTGAAAATGGATAAAGAAGCCTTGGAGACCTAGGCCCACTCAGTGGCAGCTCAAGGTCATAGGACCGTGCAGGCCACACAGCCCTGTGGTGGCAGAGCCAGATTAGCAATGGGCTTCCTGTCTCCTCACACAGCCTTCTCACTTCTAGACATTTCTCCAGGAATACCAGCCCACATATGCCATGCAAACCCAGAAGTACCTTCAAGGCAAAGTTCTCTCCTCAAGGCCAGGCTTTGGCTCTTCAAGGCGAGGCTTTCCGCCCTCAAGGCCATGCTCTGGCTCTCTGAGGCCAGGTTCTCTCCCTCAGCTGGGAGGCTCTGACCCTGGCAAGGTACCACTTGTGTGCTGCTTTTGACCTATGCCACCAAGCTTTTTGTTGCTGGAAACAACTCAAGTGTCTGGCAATCCTGTCCGCCTGCCACTGCTTTTACAAGAACTCCCTCACTGCTCATGTATCAACCATGTGAGGATTCCATGTATGTCCCTCAACTATCGGTATGTTAAACCCTAATCCCTAAGATTATATCACAACGTGAGACTTCTGGAAGATGTTAGATCATAAAGGTGGAACTGCCTGGTGAGATTAATGTCCTTATAACAGAGAGTCTGCTCCACTGCATGAGGAGTATGAAGCTGCTCTCCCCAGACAGGGGATCTGCAAGCTTCTTGATCTTGAACTTCAAGAGTACACAGCTGTGAGAATGAATGCCTGGCGTTCCAGAAGCCTAGTCTATAGTAATCTGCTGCAGCAGTTCCAGCTGCCTTAGACAATGATTGGCAGCAACTGGAAAAGGTACACTGTCATCACAGAGCTCTAATCTTAGAAAGGGGTGTCATTCATGCTGTTGAGACTTGGCCTGTGTCCCGGGGGTAGTTGAAGATACTTCTTGTGTTTAAAAATAAGTGGACAGAATATCGTTCGTTAGGAGCACATTCATAAAGACAAATCAATGGTCCATTTGATAAATGACACTGAAGAGTGCATAGTAAAAAAGTGTAGTCACTCAGAACATGTTTGCAATAGTTGTTCTTTCGGAGATGGGTAGGAAATGATGAGTATAAAACGCGATTCAGAGCCAAGCATGACAGTATACAGCCTTACTCCTAGCACTTAGGATGCAGAGGCTGAAGGATTGCTAAAAGTTCAAGAGTAGCCTAGTCTACACAGTGAGTTCCAGGCCAGCCAGAGCTATATAATGAGATCCTGTGTCAAATAAGCGAGGGCAGGGAAGAGCTCAGTACATCTTAGTGATTAAGAAGTTCTCAGATGCCTAGTTCTGAGTTCAAATCCCACCCTTTGCACTTCATTAGGACATTGCTTTTAACTTCAGATACTTCCATTGCAAGATAAGGGTCACAGTGGCACATGCTTCATAAAGTCAGTGCAGGATTAACAGAACACACAAACATTGCTTCCAGGCCTGTCCTAGAACACTACAACGTTCAATGGGATATAAGGTACTCCTCCAGTAGAAGAGTACTTGAAGTTCATGACACGCCATGGACCCCAGCTGCAGAACAAGTTGGGAGGAACACAGGGCAGATTAGGACAGCTCCTTTTGAAGCCCTGTCCACGCACTTCCCGGGTTATCAAGGCCTAAGCAGTCAGGGCAGTAAAGAGCCGTGCATCTCCCCTTCCTTAGTTCCAGGAGGTTGACAGCACATCCATCAAAGGGAAGGTTTCAAAGGGATGCGCTGTACACCCTGCGATGGAGACGCTAGTGTGGCAAGTCACGGTTGAGAGTCAGGATGTGACGTGTAAGTGATGGGTTGAGTTTTTTGCTTGGTTTGTTTGCTTGTTGATTTTTCTTTAAGAATTTATACATTTCCCTACTCGGAGCACATTCCTAGTTTTGAAATACAGCGATGTCATGAGTCATCGAAATAGGGTCTCCTTTTAAAACGTTTTAATTACATTCATTCACTGTGTGTACGAGCAGGTGTGTCAGCCACAGCAAACATGAAAGTCAGAGGACAACTTGGCAGGAGTTGGTCCTCTCCTTCCACCGTGTGGGTTCTAGGGATTGAAGTCAGCTTGTCAGGTTTGATTGCAAGTGCCTTTACCCAGTGAGACGTCTCGCTGGTTGGGAACAGGGTCTCAAAATTCCAGGTTAGACATGGCCAAGGCTGACCATGAACCCCTCATTCTCCTGCCTCCACTTCCCAAGCACTGGGATTGCAGGCATGTGTCAACATTATCCGGCTAGTAACAAGGCTGGGGCTACTCTAGTCACAGGACCGCCCCCTGAGGTCCAGGGGTGACGTCTTTCTTCACTGCTCCAATGACTAAGTCTCATTTGAGCTCTGACATCTGAGGTAAAGACACAACACAGGTGACGTTCAAACAATGGTCAATTCGGACTCTCCCTCCCTTCTCAAGGAAGTAGAAAGGGACTCTTGTACCAAAGGACACCCAAGAAAAGCTGCCTGCTGCCGTCAGGGATACAGCAGTGGCTCTGCCTCCCCTTCACGTCTACGGCATGGAATCTGTACAGGGCTTGCTGGTGGGGGAGCGGTAACCATTACCTTCCTCTTGAGCGGCTGTGGAGCGAGGCCTACAGCTGGCAGGCTGGCAGGCTTTCAGTCAGCTCAGGCCTTCGGCAAAAGGCTGGAGAATCCTGTCTCATCTGTGCTCAGCCTTTCACTTCTTCCTCTACAGTTAGTTAGCTAATTGCACATCTACTTGCTGGACAAGAATTCTTAAGTTACTAATGATTTGTTGTGATTTAAAGAATTATAAAATCTTTAGGAGAAAAAAAGACAAGACTAGGGAGCTGTCTCAGTTGATGAAGTGCTTGTCTTACAAGCTGACCCCTAGAACTCACATAAAAGCTGGAAGTAGAGACATACTTGTAGTCCCAGCACTGGGAAGACTGAGGCAGGAGGACCACTAAGAGTATCAAGTTATTGGCCTGGTTCTAGGCTCCCAGACAAACCTCCACTACACATCTGTCATCACACAAGAATCTCAAAGGACAGCTTGGTTATGAGGCATTGACACAGGTGTGGAAATTTTAACCATCAGGATTTCACTGTTGCTCAGAATTGGGAATGTTGAGTAGAAGAGGGGAGAACGAGGGGGAAGAGAAGGAATTTAGAACATGGCACCCTTTGGAGGAAGAAGGAGTATCCTAGGAGGATGGGATAGGGATGGTGTTGTGGAACACTGGGAATCCAAGGCTGAGGAATAGTCAGCTTGGAGAGAGGGGCTATGGCTCCAGAGTGGAAAGGAATATTAGAAAGCATTGTATAGGTGTGGTGACTGGCTCGATTCATTTTATGTGCTACTGTAACAGAATACCTGAGTTGGGTAACGTATAACAAAGACATTTTCCTTGTTCTTCATTTTATTCTATTATATATTTATTTATACGTGCATGTGCAGATTTGCATGCATGATCATATCTTGTGACTGTACATGTATGCACACTGTATGAAAGCCAGATACCTCAGGTATCCTTCCAGGAGTCATCCATCTTGGGTTTTTTTTGAGACGAAGTCTCTTACTGGGCCCTCTGGCTTGCTGCTTTGACTAGGGTGGCTGACTGTGAGCCACAGGGCTCTCCCCAGCTGTGTCTCCCCAGCTCTGAAATTACAAACACACACCACCACAATCCACGGCATCGTTTTGAGACAACATCTCACTGTGTACCCAAGGCAGATCTGGAATGTATTACATAGACCGGGAAGCCTTGAACTCACAGCGGTTTGCCTGCCTCTGCTTCCCAAGGGCTGTGATTAGAGATGTGCCCCACCATGTCCAGCCTACACCCAGGTTTGTATGTTAGCATTGATCATCAATTTAGGTCCTCACGCTTATGCAGCAAGCATTTTACTGACTGAGCCATTTCCCCAGCCCAGGACAAGAATTACATTTGGTGCTTGAGTCTAGAGGCCGGGAAGTGTAAGACCGAGGTTACACACCGTGAGCCTTCAACATTGCCATGTGACCTGGGAGAAAGTATCACTTTGGCCAAAGAGGAAAAGCGACACAACTCAAGAGTCTCAGGTTCTTGTGTCATCAGTGTTAACAGCGTAAGGATAGGGTGTTCCCGCTGGCCTTGCTTTCCAACATGGCGCTACACAAGGCATTACGTTTCCAGCAAAGGTCTTAGGGGCCACAGCAAGATGCTGCCAGGCTCAGCAGAGTTCTATAGGGCCCACTTACTGGCATTTGCCCTGGACCAGAGGACAGTTTCTTGCCCACCTCTGTAGTCTGCACAGGTTGCTCATGGTTAAATGGGCCTGGAAGTTCTTTGAAAGGGGTTCAGCATCCAGTATCCCAGGATGAGAGGAGGTTTCTGACCTAATGTATCTCCACTAGAAGAGAAGGATCCCAGGAGAAAGGGTGGGGCTCAAAGCCCCACGTTCACTGGCAAGCAGGGCAACTACCATGGTTAAGCACTGAGTGTCTTCCAAAGGTTTACAGGTGAAATCTGGATCCTCAGGGAGGTGCTATTACAGACCTTTAACATGTATGGTTTGATAGGAACTCCCAATGTTATTGTGGGTGTGCCCTCAAAGGGGCTTATGTGCTCTCTCCTCTCTGTCTCTCTGTCTCTGTCCCTCCCTCCCTCCCTCCCTCCCTCCCTCCTCCCCCCTACTCTATGTTATACCCCCCTTGCCAGTCTCATAAGGCAACCTGATCTGAACTTCCAGAACCATGAGCCCAAGCAGATCTATCTGTATTTATTTCATAAGTATCCCACTCCAGGTGTTTTCTTATAGTGGTGTGAGAGCTGTCTGTCTGTTCTCTATCCCGAGGCTAGGGATCAATATGGTTTCATTGCAGCCCAAACCGGCCTCTGGCCACACACACGGGAAAGAGAAGCAAGAAGATGGACGCTCTCCTCGTTCCTAACCCCTCTACTGGCTTTTTATCTTCCCCCAAACCTGGAAGCTTGGGGCAAGCCACTCCTAGGGTTTTGTGGCCATGGCTTGCTCACTCTGTGCGTCATGTGTCGCTAGTCCCTGGGAATGTATCCACTAGCCCCTCTCATCCCCCATGAGCTACGTGGCTAAGGAACCTGCTCTGGCTTTTCTTGGCCTTTCTACAACAGAAGGATTATTGGTGTCATAGGTGAGCAAAATACTTTTTCCTTTTCTTTTCCTTTTTTTCTTCTTTCCTTCCTTTTTCCTTTTTTTTTCTTTCTTTCTTTTTTTTTAAACAGGATGTTGCCAAGTAGCTCTGGTGGGCCTAGAACTCACTGTGTAGCGCAGGTCACCTACCTCTGCCTCCACAGTGCTGGATTAAAGGTGTGTGCCATCATGCCTAGCAACTCTGACCCCTTACCAACAGATTCAAGGGAGGAGAAGGAAACATGGCCCACTCCATCTACCCTCCCCTGTGCCAGAGCTTCTAGAATTCCTTGAAAGCCTGAAGACAGCCTGCTGATGAGCTAAATCTGAGTAATGACCACTGATTCTGTCAAAACTGTGAGCCAACTGAGCTTTCTGAAGTCACCATCATTATACATATATGCACACCCTCTTGCGAAACATGAAAAATTCATACATTGTAAGCACCAAACTGGGTAAATGCTGCTAGTTATGAATGACCAAGTCCCACAGGAATGCCCCTTTTGTGATAAATGAACCAGACAGGGCTGCAGAAAGGCTGCACCAGAACCGACCTCCAGAGCTAATGACCAGGAAGCTGAGGCAGAGATGAATTTACAGGGGTTGAAACTAAGGATTGGATCTGGTGCTTTTGTCTTCAAATTGCCTCCTCTGTGTTCCCTAAGATTTGCAACTTAGAGTTTATGTTAAATTTAGGGTGGGTTCCAACAGTCACTCCGGTCACCCAGCCAGTGGCTCTTCCATTGTCATGCAGAGGTCACCTCATCTGTTACTTTCACGTGTCCTCTTACAGATTCTCCAGAATCTGCTTCCTGCAGATTGTTGGAGTGACCCTACACTGTGTCTGACTTGAGAGTGCTCACTCAACCTCAGTGCAATGTGGTCTTGACTTTCACCAACGTGCTCCCATGAGGACTCATTTTATACTTACCCCATTTTTACTACAAGGTACGATATTGAAACATCAGGGTTAGGGATGTAGCTCAGCGACAGAATGCTTGTTTAAGCACACACTAGTCCCTGGGTTCAGGCCCCAGCACCACAAAAGAAAGAAAAGATAGATAGATAGATAGATAGATAGATAGATAGATAGATAGATAGACAGATAGACAGACAGACAGACGGAGCTGGGGGTCATGGTGGGTCACATCTGCAATCCCAGCACCCAGGAGGCACTGAGATTGTCATGAGTTCAAGTCCAGAATGAGATTCTGTCCCAAAAAAGAATGAAAAAAAAAAGAAAGGAGAAGGAAAGAAAGAAAAGAAGAAAGTTAGAAAAAAAGAAAAAAGAAACTTTTCAATTGTTCACTTGGAACAAAACAAGCTTTTTGGATTTAGATTGCAGTCGCCTCTTAGTAAAATATAAATTTAAAAATCAGAGGATAGGTGGGTGGGTGTAAATTAAGTGATTTTTTTCCTAGAAGTGGTCCTATGAAAGTCAAAAGCTAAAACACTCTGCCGTGTTAGGAAACAGGGAAGCGGTGTCCCAGTCATTGCCCCAGAGCTGCTCTCTGAGGCTTTCTCTGTAGCATTCTCTGGGCAAGCCCCGCAATGAGCATGTGCAAACTGCCCCCAACTTCTCCAGTGGCTGTCTGAAAGGAAGCACTTTTAAGACTAATTTTCCTCCTGCCCTAGAAGGGAAGGCACATGGAGATTCAATATAAAGTCATTCACAGATTGGTTTGTTATCTTCACCACAGGCATGGAAGAGAAGCAGCAATCGAGCATTAAGGCACTATAAATGATCAGCTGAGACATTAAAGCTGTGGGAAAAAAATACACGAGTATAAACGTCACCCTGAAACAGAGGGACATGTGTGTGAAAAGACCACTCGCTTTGAAATGTGCACTGCTGTGATTTACTGGACCATGTCAAACATTTTCTATGACCACGGATAACCAGGCTAGCCTTCTTTGTCTCTAATCAGGGAGTCTTGTCTCCAAATGCAAGCCTTCTTCCCCTCCCATCCTCTTTTTTTCCTTTCCTTTTTGGCTCTTCGAATAGCATCCACGTAGTCTCTCCCCATTCCCAAAGTGCCTCCCAAACAGCGCTGGGGAAGCGCTCTGGGAAGCCCTTGCCGAGATACTTAGCAGAACTTTGTTCTCCACATGGGCTATCTAGCTTTTCTCGGTGACATCACGGCCTCCCCGACTCTTAACTGGCTGTGAACCGGGAGTCCAGGCACTGGTGACAGGCTCAGGGCGCTGGCCGTGGTCCTGACCTCAGAGCTCAGGACCGTGGTGCCGAGCGCTCTGAAGGCGGAGACCTTGCCACTCCGAGGAGCCATGTGAGCCCCTTCCCCCCTCGACCCCAGGAAAGTCCTCTGGCCTTGACTGCAGCCCACCACTGCGCTCTTTGAGCTGCATCAAAAAAGGGTGGGGCACTGAGCCACAGCTGCAATCGGATGCCGCCCGGGAGGATTTAAGAACAGCACAGTGGTCCACCCCAATCGCCACTCGTTGCCTCCAGCCCAGGGATCAGCTGGTCCCTGACGCGGGTTCCCCACCTCCCAGGCACAAGGAGGCGAGGGCAGCCTTTGTGGGCGCTCAGACGCCCACCGGCTAACCCGTGCCTCGCCGCACCCTGCGCGGTGAAGGGGCGGGCAGGGCGCGGTGCGCGTGCAGATGCGGGAGGCAGAGCTCCAAGCGCCGCGTGCCGGTCGCCACGCGGGGATGCTCGGTCCTCCGCGAGATGCCAGGGTTCAGCCCCGCTCTCCGTCCCCACCCTCCCATACCAACCTGATCGTAGATGTTCTGCAGGGCTTCCTTGCCCGAGGCCCGCCGGATCTCCACCTTCCGGCCCGATTCAACAGATGGCTCCCCGCTGGCACGCCGGCTCTGCCGGTGCGGGTCCGGGCCCAAGTGGGCGACATCTCGCTGCTGAGCCACCACCTGCCCTGAGCCCCGGCCCACCGAAAGCGAATCGAAATCGATGGTCTTGTTCTCCGAGGACCCTTCCACCGGGCAGAACATGCCGCAGAATTTCTGCCGGGGCTTGGGACTGCCCGAGCCCAGGTTTTTAAAAAAGGCAGGGACCTCTTCGTCCTCTGCCGCCTTCCCAGATTGCTTTCTCTCGGCCATGGCTCGGGGGGCGCTGGGGAGGATTTTCTCCGTCCGTCCGTCTGTCTGTGGTTCCCTAAGTCTCCCTGGCTGGGTGTGCACTAGCCCCTAGCTGCCGCCGCGGCTGCCGCTCCCTGCCTACCGCAAGGTGCACAGAAAGGATGGAGGGCTGGCGAGCCGGCGACCCACCCCTCGCGGTCCCTCCTCCTGACCCTGCTTTCTCCCTCCCTGCCCACGCCCCCCGGCGCCGCCGCGCCACCTCCGAGCAAGCGGCAAAGTTGGATCTGGGCGGGCGGTCGCTGCGGCAGAGGATGCCAGTTCCCGGCAACGCGGGGCGGGGCGGGGCGGGCTGAACGCGCCATCAGGAAGGAGGGACAGGGAGGGAGGGGACTCAGAGGGAGGGGACGGAGAAGGGAGGGTACAAGGGGGTGGGGGGCACCCGGAGCCCGCGCTCCGGAAGTGAAGCGGCCACTCCACCCGCTAATGGATGCGCAGCGGCCGCCCAGCAGACAGCTCTCGGCGCCAGGGTGAGTGTTGGACAGCTACAGCTAGGCGAGGACCCGAGGGCGCAGATCCTGGCCCTGAGCCCCTCTCCTCCACCTGCCTCGCGGCTTTGCAAGGTGGCTCTGGAGCTCCCCTGTCCCCGGTTGAGGGCGGAGGGTTGGGGGAGCCAAGGGTCAAGCCTGTAGGCGTTGGGATGCTATGTCGCTGGGGATGGGGTGATCCTGGAAATAGCCAAGGGCTGGTCTCAGACACCCAAGTGCCCGACACCAAAGCTTCAGTTTACCCACGACCTGGGGATTGGGGGCGGGGGCGACTTCAAGGAGCAGAGAAAAAGGAGAATAATCTCGCTGCTTGCAGCCGCGGTGGTTGGGAGGTGGGGCTCACAACATGGCGGGGACGGAAAAAAGCAGAGGGGCGTAGCGAAAGGGAGGAATGACCCGGAGAAAGACGCAGGCCTGTGGTGCATGGGGGCGTAGAGGAGAACGCAGGCTGCGAATCACAGCACTGCTCCTCAACATAAGATTCGATCTCTTAACATGAGATTGAAGACCCTCAACATCATCTGAAAGTCTCATGCCCTGCAGGTAGGCTACTGCCCCAGGAGAGGCCCAGGAGGGTCGGATTTGGTATCTCCCACCACTACACACACACACACACACACACACACACACACACACACACACACACCTGGTTATCACCATTCCCACCCAAAATGGTTGAGGACTAAGCAGACTGAGGCTCACTCCAGGTACATCTTGTTTTCAGGGCGCCTCGCCTAGCTCCCCCGCCCTGTCGCACACTGCGCCAGATGCCGCTTCTCTAGGGCGGCAGCGCTTTGAGCTAAAGGTAGAGCTCGATCGAGGCTCAGGGGAGGATTACATGCTGTGAATTATGCGCAGCCAAAGTGTGTGAGGATTTGAGGGTGTGTGTGTTGGGGGCGCGTGCGCGCGGTCCAGCCACGGTCGCCAGGTTGGAGGCTTTTCCAACCAGCATTCTAATCTTGGGCCCTTCCTTGCTTAATCTCAACCCCTGGTTCTGCTTCTGGTGGATTTAGGCCCCCCCTTGTTTTTCCAGAGTGGCTGAAACCTGCAGAAGCGTTGCCCATCCTTTAGGGGCCCCCGGAGGGAGATCTGAGCATGCTCACTAAGGAGAATGGGTTTGGTCTATGAGAGACAGTTTACTGCAGCGTGTTCTCACAGGGCGGTGTGACCAAGAAATCAGGCCCATTGTCAGCCTTTGCTTAGGGAAGGATTGTATGCGGATACCAACGCCCCCAGTTGCCAGAGACAGTTTGATGGATGGAGTCACAGTTTACACACACACACACACACACACACACACACACACACACACTCCACCCCAAGCTTATGTAGGAGCTGAGAGGACCCCATGTGCGTAGGGCCTTTGGACATCAGCACCGGATGTGCTTGGCATTTTATTAAAAGCTTCCAGTAGCTTCATTTGCCAATGCTTCACCAAGGCCCGGTGAGATGAGGGCTTTCATCGCTCCAGCCTTCCAGGTTAGGACATGGGTTTAGGAGGGGTTTATGAAGGTCACATGTCTAGTTTGGTAATTCAAGTGGGGTCTTTGACCTCAGAGCCTGATTCCTTTAACAGGTTATCCTGTGGGCCCCTTTATGTGAGAAAAATACGAAACCCTTGCGTTCTCTCACATCCACACATTTTTTCATGACCCTGTTGTACATCAAGGGTGTTTCACTTGGGGTCTTAAATTGGGGGGGGATTTATTTATTTTATTTTATTTATTTATTTATTTATTTATTTATTTATTTATTTTGGTTTTTTGAGACAAGGTTTCTCTGTGTAGCTTTGGTGCCTGTCCTGGATCTTGCTCTGTAGACCAGGCTGGCCTCGAACTCACAGAGCCTGGCTCTGCCTCCCGAGTGCTGGGATTAAAGGCGTGCACCACCACCTCACGGCATGTGTTAATTATATATATATATATAATATATATATATATATATATATGTGTGTGTGTGTGTGTGTGTGTGTGTGTGTGTGTGTTGCACGTACATGCATGCCTGGGGCCCTTGTAGAAGGTGTCAGATCCCTTGGCACTGAAGTTATAGATAATTGTGAGTCACCACATCAGTGCTGCTAGGAACCAAACTTGTGCTTTTAACCATTGAGCAATCTCTCCAGACACTTGGGGCTTTTTTCTTTCTTTCTTTCTTTCTTTCTTTCTTTCTTTCTTTCTTTCTTTCTTTCTTTCTTTCTTTCTTTTTTTAAGACCATCCCTTGTAGGATTACCTTCAGGGGAAAGACCTCACAAGCTAACAAATTTTAGTATGACAGTTTTTCTGTGGATCTGGGAATTCAAAGCCTTCTGTTTGGTTATTTTTGTTGTTATTGAGACAAGGTCCTGTATGTAACCCCAGGTTAACCTCAAACTCTTTACGTAGCCAAGGATGCTCTTGAATGTCTGATCTGTCTGCCTTCACCTCTTAAGTGTTGGGGTAATGGGCATTGCCACTACTGGCTTATGCAATGCTGGGGTCTAACTTCCTGCATGGTGGCAAGCACTCCGCCAACTTGAGCTACATTCTTAGCCCCTCCAGTGCTCTTTACATTTCTGATTCCTCCAAATACTCCAAGAGAAGGAAATTCACTCCCATGTTTTACAAGGATATCTCAGGCCTGGATTGGTCTGAAGTCCCAGGTCCCCATTCTCCCAGGCACAGGGTGAGACAGCATCTTGCCCCCCTGGTTCTGGCACAATGGAACAGCCTTTAGCATTTCCCAGGAAGATGGAAGCTGCTCCTGAGGCAGCTGCTGCTTTAGTTCTGGCCAGCATCTGTGCCATATGGCCTCCCTCAGACTGATAGGAAATGTTCAGGCTAAGGGTAGAAATGGTTGTAGCATCCTAACATACACCCTACAAAGGTCTCTGAAAGGCACAGTCAAGTCAACATTTCAGTTGGTATACCACAGTGACTCCATAAGAATGTGTGGTCTAGTGATGTTACGGATATCTTAGTTTACATAAGTGCACTCTGTGATGTTCAGCCAATTAGGAAACCACCTAAGGTGCTTCTCTGAAGGCATCCCCATGGCTAAGTGACCACGCTGTCACAGGACCACTCCCTTTTACATTCTTAGGTCTCCCTTTCCCTGCAGAGCAAGCTGCTTCATGGATACTTCACTCTGGTGTGGGTATGTTTTCTGCTGTTTGCCTTTCTCTCAATGGCCCAGTCAAATTTAAATGACAGGAAGTGTCTTAGTTACTTTTCTGCCTCTGTGGCAAAGGATCATGACCAAGGCAACTTAGAGAATAAAGCATTTATACAGCTTCAGAAGGTGAGTTCATGACCACTGTGGCTGGGAGTATGGCAGCAGGTAGGCAGGCACGGTCTGGAGCAGGAACTAACAGCTTTCTGATCCACAAGCATAGGGCACCGAGATTGACAGTGGGAATGACGTGGGCTTTTGAAATCTCCAAGCCCACCCCCAGTGACACACCTCCAAAATCCTTCCCAGACAGTTCCACCAACTAAGGACCAAGCATTTGAATACATGAGCTATGGGGCCCATTCTCCTTGAAAGCACAACAGGAAGAGTTGGGTTGGTAACTTACCATGTGTAACACTGGAAAAGCCATGCTAGACACAACCAAAGGAGATTGATTCGTAACTCCGAAGTGCACTTATTTTTTTGAGGTTCCATTTTTCTCTGTTATACCCATTAAAATCATTTTTAAATGTTTGAAT
Source organism: Peromyscus eremicus (assembly GCF_949786415.1). Taxonomy (NCBI): domain Eukaryota; kingdom Metazoa; phylum Chordata; class Mammalia; order Rodentia; family Cricetidae; genus Peromyscus; species Peromyscus eremicus. The sequence goes on along the minus strand of NC_081425.1, from coordinate 54,997,888 downwards.
GATTCTGTTTAGTTTTGTTTATGTCTTTTTCTTCTTTGGAGACAAGATTTCTCTATGTAGCCCAGATTGACTTCAAACTTGCAATCCTCCTGCCTCATCTTCACAAATGCTGGGAGTGCCACCACACACAGTACAGTTGGACTTATTTTTAAAGATGGTTCTCATGTAGCCCAGGCTGGCCTCAAGCTCCCTATGTGGTCAAGAATGATCTTCAGTTCCTGACCCTCTTGCCTTCACTTCCCAAGTGCTGGGATTACAGGCATGGACCACCACGCCCAGTTTATATGGTGCTGGAACTTGAACTCTAAGCTTCCTGCATGTGTGCCAGGCAAGCACTCTGCAGACTGAAGAGTGTCCCCAGAACTGGGTGGACTTTTTCTTCAAAGAAGTGTAGCAACTATCTTCTTTAGGATGATCCATTAAATTGTGCAGGCTCACTTTTTTTTTACTTTCCTGAACTGTTATGTTTTTAATAAGTTCATTAATCTTTATTACTAGATATCCAGCCTAAAAACATTATTCATGTTTGTGTGTAACAGGACAGCTTGATTTGGATGAAGTTAAGACGCATACACACTATTGTATAGAGGTGGGAGACATCTTCCTGAGCTGGAAGCTGAATACATGGCCCCTTGATTCTTGAGGAACATTCTGGAACATATAAACAGGTATTTAACTATGTCTCCTGATCTCATCTTTTGAATGGTGAAGGTCTCGAATCCTGCCCACTGGTGGGGGTTCAGGGTGGAGAGATGGGATTTAAGCTGGTCCCCACAGTCCAAAAGTACAGTAAGTAAAGAAGGGAGCCTGCCAGAGTGGGGCAGACACAGGTGCAGTGGGCGTCATAGCCCTTGGTCCACCCCTAGTCCCATTTCAAACTAGAATGTGGGTGTGTCCTGGGAAGTAGAGGTCTGTATAGTAAAAATGAACCTCTCTTTCCCTAGGAGTCTTCGCCATTTTGCTGTGTGACTCCCCAGAGCTTTGGGTGCTAGAGTGGATGCTGCCTCCCTACTGACTAGAGAGAGGCGAAGTGACAGGAAGCATTTGATGGGAAAAGCAGTTGTCCCAGGTGCCTCACAGTGACAAGAGTCAGCACCACACAGCTGCCTACGGCTCTCAGAAACAGCATCGAACCCACTGCAGAGCCACAGGGCTGATAACTGCAGCCCACCCCCGTCCACCCTGTAGTATCCATCAACTTTGCCCAGGGTCTGAAGACACCCAGGAAGTGCCTGGTTCTTGAGACTAAGTAAAAGGACAAAGCCACCCACCAGGCTTTGAGCTGCTTGGGGCGTGAGCCAGGCCAGGCCTAAGCACAAAAGCATATCCTGGGACGATGGCAGTGGCACTGTTGGAGGAGTGGTGTAAGATCATGAGTGTGGATGACCGGAAGTCATTGATGGTGATTGGCATACCCGTGGACTGTGGTGAGCCTGAGATCCAGGCGGTCCTTCAGGAGGCACTGAAGTGTGTGGGCAACTACCAACTGCTAGGCAAGATATTCCAGAAGCAAGATAACACCAATGCTGTTTTACTAGAACTCCTGGAGGACACAGATATGTCTGTGGTCCCCAGTGAGGTTCAGGGAAAAGGGGGTGTCTGGAAAGTGATCTTTAAGACCGCTAACCAGGACAGTGAGTTTCTCCAAAGACTGAACCTCTTTCTAGAAAAAGAAGGGCAGACGGTTGCAGGGATGTTCCGAGCCCTTAAGCAGGAGGGCGTGGCTCCAGCTACCGCGACCTGCACATCCTCTGAGTTACTGGCCCATTTGGTGGGGCAGGCAATGGCTCAAACCCCAAGGTCTCTGCTGCCTATGAGGTACTGCAAGTTGCGAGTATTCTCTGGGAGCACAGTACCTGCCCCAGAGGAGGAGTCCTTTGAGGTCTGGTTGGAACAGGCCACTGAGATAGCCAAAGAGTGGCCCATCCCTGAGGCAGAAAAGAAAAAGTGGATGACGGAGAGCCTCCGTGGCCCCGCCCTGGACCTCATGCACATCGTACAGGCGGACAACCCTTCTGCCAGTGTGGAAGAGTGTCTGGAGGCCTTTAAGCAGGTGTTTGGGAGCCTGGAGAGCCGTAGGTCCTCACAGGTAAGATACCTAAAGACCTATCAGCAAGACGGGGAGAAAATCTCAGCCTACGTGCTCCGGCTGGAAACTCTGCTTCGAAGAGCTGTGGAAAAACGGGCTATTCCCCGAAACATTGCTGACCAGGTACGCCTGGAGCAGGTCATGGCAGGGGCCAACCTTAACAATGTTCTCTGGTGCCGGCTACGGGAGATGAAGGATCAGGGCCCACTACCCACCTTTTTGGAGCTGATGAAGGTGATACGGGAGGAAGAAGAAGAAGAGGCCTACTTTGAACATGAGAGCAGGGAGGAGTCAGGGGAAAGAGAGGGCTACAGCCGCTGGGACAATGCAAGGAGCAATTGAGAGCCTACCCCGACTCCTTCCACCTCCTGGTGGGCACAGGGATAGTGCTTGACAAGGCTGATCTCGTTACAGTGGGTTTTTCTCCAATATACAGAATTGAAGACAAGCATTAGAACCAAGTCTTTTCTTTTCTTTTTTTTCTTTTTTTTTTTTTTTTTTTTTTTGGTTTTTCGAGACAGGGTTTCTCTGTGTAGCTTTGCGCCTTTCCTGGAGCTCACTTGGTAGCCCAGGCTGGCCTCGAACTCACAGAGATCCGCCTGGCTCTGCCTCCAGAGTGCTGGGATTAAAGGCATGCGCCACCACCACCCGGCTTTCTTTTGTTTTGACAGGGTCTCACCTTATAGCCCAGGTTGGCCTTGAGTTTGCTCTCTCCCTGCATCAGGCCTCCCAAGTTGAGTTCTGGGATTAGAAGAATGTACCACCACCACTAGTGTCCCATCTCAATTTTTCTTTCTGAGGAAAAAAAAAATGCCTGGACTCTAAAGTAGATCGTTAGTAAATACAAGACCAAGTCCCTAAAATACCTAAAACTCCTGTACGTTAGTTTCCTTTAAGCACACCAAGGGTCAGATAGCTGGGTTGGTAATGTTGCTTGCCAACGTCTTCAGAGGAGGTAATGATGTGAACAGGAAATAGAAATTGGCTGGCAGGAGCTGGAGAGATGGCTCAGTGGTTAGGTGCACTTGCTACTCTTACAGAGGAGTTCAGAAACCAGCACCCACATGGTGGTTCACAACCATTCATAACTCCAGTTTCAGAGGATCCAACACCTTCTTCTGGTCCCTTTGGGCACTGCACACATGTGGTATGCATACATACGTGCAGAGCACACACATAAAATAAAAATAAATAGATCTTTAGAAAAAAAAGAAGGCAGTTTAGGAGCATTTCAAGAGTGGGTTCTCTGACTCATGAGCCACAAAGGAGCTCTGACTTCTCGTTGTCACCTTCATAAAGGTTATACTTTAGGGTGGGACTGGGACCTCAGCCAGACACCAATCCCTTTGTAAATAGCTTTAGAAGTAGATCTCTAGATTTTCATGATAAAAATGGCTTATATCTGTTCCCCAATTTTAGCCCATCTCCTAAATGATTTTAGGGTTACCTTTTCAGAGGAGAGAATTTTATAGTGGCCTTGATTGGGGCTTTACTGAGCTCATTAAGAGAAAACCATTGCCTTCTGGTCAGAAAAATGGAACCTGCCACTTGCCTAGGTGGAGACCTAACATTCCGAACCAACCAAAACATAAGAGTTAATCCAGTTGGGAATGTCCATTACCTGTCTGATGGATTGCCCATTAGGAAGGTGGATTCACCTAATACCCTTAACGAGATCACATACTCTTTCTCCCCAGGATCTCTGTTATCTGTGTAGTCACTACAGAGCCACCACAAAACAAGGCATGGCTTTCTTTCTTCCTGTTCTATGTCCCTCTGCAGGAAGGTTTGGTCCCCATGGTAGAAGGAGAGAACCAACTCCTGCAAGCTGTCATTACACACACACACACACACACACACACACACACACACACACACACGTAATGTTTTAAACCACATCAAGAAGACCAGTGTTGACTCATACCATAGAAGAATGAATTGACCTTATTTTTAAAAAAAAATAAACAGCTTTTGCAATAAAGTTTGAAAGATGAGATGGAGTGGCTTGTCGGGACATTTCCTGTCTCAAATCAGCAAATTCTGTTAGACTCTGGAAACTTCCTCCAGCTGTCATCTATAGCTCAGCAGTCACAGGCCTTGTACTAGGGATCTGGGGAGCTGGGAGGCAGGCCTTCCTCTCCCGGATGAATTAGGACCATCATGCCTTTGGGTTTCTAATGTCACCTGCAGTGTGTCCCCTTCCACACACATCTTTCTTCTACTTCGTGTAGATGGTTCCAGAAGGAGCTGCAATGTCAGTCTCTCGACCCATGGATGGTTCACCTGGTCTGTTACCAAGAGGTACACAGCCATAGAGAGATGTCTTTGAGAAAAAGATGGACATTTAGAGACATGCACAGAATTGGACGTGCACGGAGTGGTGTGACTGTCACTCTGGTCTGTTTAACCACAAAGACTTTAACTGGCCACAGTGAGCAAAGCGGAGCAAAGGACCTCACAACCTGCTGAGGGCTTCAACATGCAACGTATTTCACATAAACCCCACTTCATTTGTGCGGCAAGCTACTCTTTGTAGGGTGGTGCATGCATTTATGGGGTGTGTGTCACTGGTGTGGGGTGCTGTGTTACTCTTTATAAAGAGAAAGAAGCAAAGGTCAAATGAGTTCAATGGTCTCAACACCAAAATGCTCAGAAGTGACACCTGGACAGAAGCCCGGAAGGGACTTTGGGAACCCACCCTCCCCTAGCTGTGTATCACTCAAACGTGTTTTTCTTAGTTCAGTAGAAGACTGATTTTAAGCAAATTGTATTTTAAACTCCTTAAATCTCAAACACACAGCAGGTGGTTTAAAGTGTCCTGATGACCAAGTCTCAGCATGATCAGTGTCCACCACGCTTGCCTTTGTTTCTAGACTGATCCATTTGCAGCAAAACCAAGTTCCCCTGCTGTCATTGGTGTACCTATTTCAAGCTTTCTGTAATTGTACGTAGACTTGAAAACTGTAGTGTCCTGTGTGTGTGCCCCAGGTTCGAGTGCACTAGAACACCATGAACAACCAATACTTACATGCCAGGCAGAGCTCTGGCCCAGCTCATGTACAGCCTTGTGGTAGGTCCTTGTGTGCTATAAGCAAGTGGCTTAGCTTCTCTGAACATCAGTTCCCTCATCTGAAAATGGGCTGCCATTAGGATCAAAGGGCACAGTGCCCTTTAAGTACTTCAAGTAACGCTTTGGAAGTTAGAAACCCCTCGACATACTGAGGGTCTTGGTATTTTCGTGGTAGTTGTTGTCAGCTCAGTGCATGCTCTCCTGACTGTTGTGTGGAAACAAGTAAAGATGTAACAGGCTGCCAGTCATGATGCCCCCACCGGGAAGCATTTTAGCTCTTTTGCACTGGCTGTCTTCCACATCCATGGTAAGTATTCCAGAAGTGGCTGGTGACCTAGTTGACTTGATTTTGAAATGATAACATGCTCTTCTGGATTGTGAGTTGGTTTAATTGAAGAATAAGAAGTTGTAAGAGAAGTGTTTTTTAAAAGTCATCATCTGCGATGACTTATCTTTCTGAAATGCATTTGTCAACACTGCCTAACCACAGTGATTGTCATTATTGGTCATTATATCCTGACTTCATGTGGCTTTGTGTTCCTGAGAATGGCTTCACCATTGTCACTTATCAACAGGCTGAAAAATTAAATGTTACCCCTGTGAAGTTATGAAATAAATCAGAGTTAGTGAAATCCTGAGGTTTTTTTTTTTCTACTTCCTACATAATATGTCTGAGTGAATGTTTGAAGGTGTTTCATTACTAAAAACAAAACAAAATCAAACTAAAGGGACTGGAGAGATGGCTCAATGGTTAAGAGCTTTGCTGATCCAGAGGACCTGAGTCGGTTCCCAGCACCCACATCTGGTGGCTCATAGGTACCTGTAACTCCAGCTCCAGGGGATCTAACACCCTCTTCTGGCCTCTGAGGGTACCAACACACACATGGTATTCACACACACATATAAAAGTAATAAAAAAAATTCAAGAAAAAGAAAGTTAAACTAAAGTCAAAGGCCTTGAACTTTTCTAGTAACTACTTGAGTGGTGTCTCCAGGCGCAAGACAGAGCTTGGCCCACCCATCATTAATTTCCCTGTTAAATGCACAGGCCCAGATGCAGATAACCAACTCACTTGCTCAGGAAAGTAAAAGCCCAGATAGGTTCTCCAGCCTTTGTTGTGCCAAGGGTAAGAGGACCTAAGGGCAGACTCTGCATTCAGGGCTGAAGTCAGCTCTCCTGTGTAGATCTGTACAGACGGATTGCCTCTTGCCTTTGGAGGCCTTGAAGTTGTGTCACCTCTCTGGAGTGCATTGGGAGAGCATTCCATATTGTGCTAGACACACTGTGACCGATCCAATAGGAGTGAGTGCTCCAAGGGATGCCCCGCTCCACATCTCCATCATGTGAGCAAAATCCTTCCAGGAAGGGCTCTCATCTCATGTCCCATCTCCACTCCTAACCCTCAAGGATGGAAAAATCCAAGATCCCTGACCCATTGCTGAAGTTCACTTTCCTTTTCAGTAGGTGTCCCCAGTGGAAACTGCAGGCCACGCCATCAGCTTCCTGCAGGTTTCAGGACATTGATGTCATCTGATGTCCACAGCTGCATCAACCACTCAGGCTCATGCATCCTGCTAGCTTCTGCTTCCCAAACTAAATGCAAGGTTGTCATCAGTTTTACCAAATGTCCATGATGTTCAGCAGATCTTCCGGACATCCCATGGTTTGCTACACAAATGGCCAAGACCAGCAGAGTCTTGGGTTGTGGAATATTCCTTTACACTGTGTGAAGATGCATCACTGTGATTGGTTTAATAAAAGGCTAAGCAGCCTATAGCTAGGCAGGAGGTATAGGCAGGACCTCTGGACAGAAAGAGCTCTGGGAAGAAGCAGGGAATTGCTAGAAGACACAGAGAGAAAACAGGAGATGCAAGATGGAAGAGAGGTAAAAGCCATGAAGCAAAATGTAGATTAATATAAATGGGTTAATTTCGGTTATAAAAGTTAATGGGACAAGCCTAAGCTATAGGCCAAGCTTTCATAATAATAAGTCTCCATAATAGTAAGTTTTTTTTTGTGAGCTGGCAGCCCGAAGAAAAATCATGCTACAGTCTTGATTGAATGACTGTCACCTGTAAACTGAAGTTTCTCAGTCCCTCCCGGTCTCACCTGGGCAGCAGCCATTTTTATAAAATAATCACTCAGAGGCTTAATACTAATTACAAATTGTTTGGTCTATGGCTCAGGCTTATTGATAGCTAGCAATTACATCTTAAATTAGCCCATTTATATTCATCTATGTATTGCCACATGTCTTATGGCTTTATCTGTGTTCTATTAACATCTTGCTCTCTCCCCCACCCCCACCCTTGTGGCTCACAGTCTCTCCTCTGACCCCGCTTTTCTTCTCCCTCTATCTCTCTTGGATTTCCCACCTGGCTGTCTCCTACCTTGCCATATGTCAAAGCAGCTTCTTTATTAACCAATGGTCGCAACATAGATTCACAATGTACAGAAAGATCATCCCACAGCAGCCACCCATATCCTTCACTGAACACTAGTCTTGCTCCCAGGGTTCTGCAGCCCTTGCAAACCCCTCAGTACAAAGCTGCTCTGTCCCCTCCATCCCAAGGAAGACTGGAAGATGGTAGTAGCATTCCTGCAGGCTCTGCATCAGCTGGGCTCTACTCAGGAAGATATTCATTTCTTTCTGGTGTGTGTTCATCCCTCTGACCCACTACCCATTGTCCACTTAGACCTGATCCTCATGGGTGTTATACAAAGCAGAGAAAAAAAAGCAAAAAGAAAATAATAATGATTGCAATCTGTGTCCAAGACAGTCCTGTGAGCCTGGGCAAAGCAGGAAGATCAGAAATCACTGATGAGAAGGGACAGAGCCTGAAGCAGAGTGAAGAAAGAGGATCCAACACAAACAGGTATTGTCAAATGGGCTCCACCAGCAGAGTCTTTGGTGCTCTAAATACCTAGAACCAGGGCCTGGAGAGATGGCTAAAGGCATTGTCAACAAGCCTGATGACCTGAGTTCAATCCCCAAAATGCACAGGGTGGCAGGAAAAACCCTGCGCCTGCAAGTTGTCCTTTGACCTCTATATGTACGACACGGCAGGCACACGCATGTGAGCATGCACACATGCACACACACACACACACACACACCAAACACACACAGAGAGAGAGAGAGAGAGAGAGAGAGAGAGAGAGAGAGAGCTAAGAGAGAGAGCGCAGAGAGAGAGAGAGAGAGAGAGAGAGAGAGAGAGAGAGAGAGAGAGAAGAGAGAGAGAGAGGGAGGGAGGGAGGGAGGGAGGGAGGGAGAGAGAGAGAGAGAGAGAGAGAGAGAGAGAGAGAGAGAGAGAGAGAGCGCACTAAGGCCAAGGCAGATACCTCACTTGTCTCACTTGTCAACCTAGCCTTCCCAAGGGACGGAAGCAGGAAGTTGCCCTGGACCAGATCTCCACGACACTGCTCCTCTCTGTGCCCATGTGCTCCTTGACATCCCAGATGGACATCCTCATAAAGATCAGTGAAACTCCAGGAGCACAAACCCAAATCAATGTGCCTGTCAGGAAAGGTGTAGGGTTTCCCTCTTGCTTTCCAGTTACCAGCTGGGACTGCCCATTAGTTGTCAAGGTTTTTTTTTCAACACCAGCTGAGGCTTTCTCAGCCACCCCACCTCTGCTTAGCAAGGGGGAGGGGTGGCAGTTGCTAAGAACTGTGCAGTGGGCCATGCTGGGAGCCACTGTGAAAGGCTCTACAGAAAGGGAAGATGTTCCCCCACTCTGTCCTGCCCAGGCCTGTCCCTCCTCCACACAGTCTGCCCTGTGCAGGTCTCTCCCAGTCTCCAGAGGTCTTTCCCAACAAACTTAATTACCAAAATAAAAGCTTTCCTGAGCAGCCGGGCGGTGGTGGCGCACGCCTTTAGTCCCAGCACTTGGGAGGCAGAGGCAGGCGGATCTCAGTGAGTTCGAGGCCAGCCTGGTCTCCAAAGCGAGTTCCAGGAAAGGCGCAAAGCTACACAGAGAAACCCTGTCTTGAAAAACCAAAAAAAAAAAAAAAAAAAAAAAAAAAAAAGCTTTCCTGAGCAAATAGTTGTCACAGAAGTCGATTTTATATTGTTATTTGAGCAAAAGACAATATAAACCAGATTGATGGACCATGGAGTCCGGGCCTGTCCAAAAGTCCTTTATACTTCAAAGTTATTGATGGCATGATCTAAAATGTATTCCAGGGGCTGGGGACACGGCTCAGCAGTTAGGAGAACTGGCTAGACTTACAGAGGACTCAGGTTTAGTTCCCAGCACCCACATGGTGGCTGACAACCATCTGTAACGTCAATTCCAGGGGGTCTGATGCCAACTTCTGGCCTTGGAAGTCACTGCACACACCTGGTACTCATACAAACATGCAGCCAAGTACCCATATGCATAAAAGAAGAACAAATAAATGTTCCAAAAGAAAAGAAAATGTATTCCATTGGACATATTTTGGCTCAATTTAGACAATTCTGTTCCAGGAGGAAGGTTGGCACAGCTGCTTTTTTAACATCAGGACAGGAGTGGGTAGGTTGTATGTACCTAGGCTGGGCATCTTGGGGTGGAAAAAGCACCCAGGGCCAGGGCCATTGAGATGTCTCAATGGATAAAGTGACTACCTTACACCCCTGACAAGCTGAGCTCGGTCCCTAGATCTCACGATGGAGAGAACCGACTCCACAAAGTTGTCCTCTGACCCCCATACATGCACTGTGACCTGAGTGCCCCTACACACATCGTGCACACACAATAATAATAAATCAAAAAAATTAAAAAGAAGAGAGGCAGGGACCACATCGACCATCTACCCCAACACATAGAGCACCCCTGGCATTTGTTATTGACATCAGAAACAAAAGACAGGTTTAGAAATAGATGAGAATAAAATGTAAAGATGGGATTGTGAGATGGTTCAGCAAGGAAGGGTGCTTGCCAACAAGCCAGACTACCTGAGTCCAACACCCAGAACACACGTGGTAGAGGGAGAGAGCTTACTTCTCCTACAAGCTGCCCTCTGATGCCCTCACATGCATGCTGTGGCACTCACCCATCCACTCACATATCCAAATAAAGAAGCCTGGAAGCAGCTATAAGGAAATGATATTTACGTAGAGGATTGATGAGAGAAATAGCTCCTGATATGACATGAGGAAATATGCAGGCAAAAGACAATGATGCTATTGTGCCACTGGACAAAGAGGACTATTAGCTCAGCAGGATCCAGTGCAAACTGCCCTCGGTGTCATCTGAAGCTGGGAGCAACATGGAGGTGCTTGCCAGGGGAGGGACCTGGGCACTGAGAAGATGTCAGCCTGCAGAATGGGTTTCTTTAACTGTTATCGAACCATTCAGGATTTCTAATTTCCTCTGGGGTCAATTTTAATCATTCAGATTTTCTGTTTTTACAGGTTTTTACAGGTTTTCACATGAAAAGAAAACAAATTTGTTGATCTCCCTTTCTTGTTTTAAATTATTAATACTTCGTGGTTATGGCTTCAATTCCATCCTGAATCAATCTCTCTATCACCTATCTATGTATCACTTATCTATCTATCTATTATCTACCAATCTGTCTGTCAGTCTGTCTATGTGTGTTCATAATTTTCCATAAGTTCAGCTATTTTGTTGATATTTTGTGGAGAATCAGCTCTTACTGTTTTACCATCTCCATCTTCATTGAATTAACTTCCACCCTTAGCTTTATTCTGTCTTTCCTCTCATCTAAGATTATTCCTTGTCTTTTTATTTTTTTCTAACGCTGGGTATAAGACCTAGGGTTTCACATCACTGAGCTATCTCCCAGCCCTGGTCTTTGTTATTTGTCTTTCACAAATATATAGAAGCATAGAAGTGTATGTCCAAGTATCAGTTTTTATATCTCACTTTTTTTTTTTTTGGCAATACTAGCGATTAAACCTAGGATAACACACATGCTAGGCAAGCACTGTATCGCTGAGCTACATCGCCAACTTCTCTATTGTATATATGTGTTTGTAAATATATATGTATACACTATATATACATATATACTTGTACGTATTTTTAAGTTCTTGTTTTTATTTGTGTGTGTCTATGTGGACAGGCATATGCACATGAGTGCAGTGCCTGCAGAGACCAAAAGAGGGCATCAGAGACCCTGAAGCTGGAGCTACAGGTGGTTGTGAGCCACTCAGTGTGGGTGCTGGGAACTGAAGGTGAGTCCTCTGCAAGAGATGCAAACTCTCTTGACTACTAAGCCATCTCTCCAGCCCACTAAATGTTTTATAGCCTTTTTTATTCAAGAATTTGGTCAATGGAGGGACAAAATAGCATCACCATCTTTTCATTTTAAAACTTTTTTTTGGGGGGGGGGGTTCTCTGTGTAGTTTTGGTGCCTGTTCTGGATCTCGCTCTGTAGACCAGGCTGGCCTTGAACTCACAGAGATCCGCCTGCCTCTGCCTCCCGAGTGCTGGGATTAAAGGCGTGCGCCACCACCGCCTGGTATTTTTTAAAGATATTTTTAGGTAATTGAAATGTAATTAATGGATGCATTTATTTGTTTGAGACAGGATCTGGCAAGTGGGAATATTTTTAATGTTTTGGTGCTTCATTTTTATAAATACCTTATGTGCTTTGGAAAATCATCTCTGTCTTCCACACACTTTCTTTTTATCCTGTCTCAGCCTTCCAAGTGCTGGGATTACTGACAGGCACCAACATCCCTGCACTGTGATTGATGTTCCCTCTGGTCAGTAATCCGGAGTAATTGGGGAGGGCACTTGACTTAATTGCCCAGTCTTGTTGCTTATTATTTAATATCTTCAAATTGTTATTTAAAATACTTTTAATATACTCATCCTGTGATGTTTGAAAGAAAATGGCCCCCAAAGGGAGTGGCACTATTAGGAGATGTGGCTTTGTTGGAGGAAGTGTGTCTCTTTGTGGAGGTGGGCTTTGCGGGTTCATATACACTCAAGCCATGCCCAGTGAGACAGACACTTTCTGTTGCCTTCTGATCAAGATGTAGCCAGCATCATGTCTGCCTGCCTGCCGCCATGCTCCCCACCGTGAGGATAATGGATTGAACCTCTGAAACTGTAAGCAAGCCACCCCAATTAAATATTTTCCTTTATAGAAGTTGTCATGGTCATGGTGTCTCTTCACAGCAAGAGAAACCCTAACCAAGACACAGCCATATGTGTGTCTGCAAACCCAATCCAACATACTCCATCTAAGCTGGAAATGAAGTCTTCTGGCTTCAACTTTTTTTTCCCCAAGAGACTAGAAAATGAGAGCTAATGTGCTTCATATTTATTCTTACTTTTTTCTAGTTCTCTCAGCCAGGAAACTCTTTCAATAACATTTCACAGACTGTGACAAGGAATGATCATAGCCTGCTTGTGCGGAACATGTGTTGACGTTCTTTACATTGTTGAAGGCTATTTTCCTTAAATAGAGAGTTAGAGGTTGGCTTTTGGAAAGTTCTACATGTGAGCTGGCGAGATGGCTCAGCAAGTGAGGGTGATTGGTGCCAAGCCTGGTGACCAGAGTTTGTCCCCAGAATGCACATGACAGAAGTGCAGAACCGGTTCCTGCAAGTGGTCTTCTGACCTCCACACGCATGCTAAGGCAAACATGCACCTCTTCCAACAAAATAAATAAATAAATAAATAAAATTAAAAGTTTTAAAAATTCTGGACATCGGAGCTGGAGAGATGGCTCAGTGGTTAAGAGCACTGATCACTCTTCCAGAGGACCTGGGTTCAATTCCCAGCACCCACATGGTAGCTCACACCTGTCTGTAACTCCAGTTCCAGGGAACCCAGCAGCCATGGCAAAACACCAATGCATATAAAATAAAAATAAATTAATTTAAAAAATTCTGGACATCAAAGATTGCTTTATCCTGTTGCTTGTACTACTTCTGAGAAATATTTGTGGTTCTAAATTTTGTCCTTTGTACACCATGTGTCTTTGTCTAGTTGAAATTTTTTTTTTTTTTTTTTAGAATTTCTTTTTCTAACTTGTTTTCAACACATTAGAGATGCGTTGACGTGATTTTTAAAATCCTGCTTGGTGTTCACTGGCTTCTTGAATATCAAGATTATAGTTTTCATCAAACCTGGAAAATGTTTTCTTCTTCAAATAACTGCCAGGTGCCACGGCCTTTGGGAGACTCCAATCATGCATATTTCCTGCAGCTTGCTGCTTTTCTAATATTCCCTCGGGGCAATGTTCTTTCTTTTTCTTCGTGTGTTGCCTTGGGGAGCTGTATTGCTGGGTCTTCAACCTCGTTGACTGTGGTGTTGGTATTGTTATGCTGTCAAACCTAATTTGAAGTTAAGCTTCTCAGTGAATTTTTGGTCCAGATATTTTGGTTCAGCTCCAACATCCCTTTTGGTACCTCTTTGTGCTCCCATTTATCATCTCATTATCTCCACATTTTCCTCTGAGTTCTAGAACATACTCGATAGCCTTTTAAAGTCCCTCCCTGCTAATCCAGTTGTCTCTCTAAAGTATGGTTCTATTTTCCAGCTCTACTGCATGTCCCACCATGTGCTTATATGAGATACGGGATGGGCTGACTTGGTGATGTGTTACATGTACGGACTGTGGCCCTAGAGTTCCTTTTCTATGTTGTCCCTGCAATCTCAGGGTCAAACCCAGGACCTCAGGCATGCTCAGGCAATTGCTGTACCACTGAGCTCTGCCATAGCCTAGAATTCCCTTTCTAGTAGGTTTCTCTCTGAGAGTTAGCTACAGGAGGGAGGTAGAAGCCATTCTGCATTCTTCCAAATACCGAACAAATGCAAGCTGATGTGCTGATTTGGAGAGCTTTTTCAGTGTAATTCAAGTCCATATTTCATTGTTCTCAGTTAAGTTCATTTTAGTTTGATTGTTTTTGCAGTGCTGGGATCAAATCCAGAACCTCACACATGTCAGTTTTCATTTCAAGTTACTGAAATGAAGTTTATTTAAAGTATGCCTGACTTAATCAGCTGGCAGTCTTTCCAAAGATTTTACTTTTTTACTTTTAATGATGTGTAGATGAGTATGTGCACATGAGTGCAATGACCTCAGGGGCCAGAAGAGGGCAGCCAATCTCTGGAGCTGGAGTGATAGGTTGTTGTGAGGTGCCCAATATGGGCACTAGGAACTGAACTGGGGGCCTTCAGAAGAGCAGTACACACCCTTAACTGTTTGGCTTACTATCCAGCCCCAGTTGAAAGTCTTTAAAAGAGGATCTGGGCACTTGGGAGGCAGGGACATCTGTGAGTTCAGGGTCAGCCAGGGATACACAGTGAGACCCTGTCTCAAAAAAAAAAAAAAAAAAAAACAAAGAGAGAGAGAGAGAGAGAGAGAGAAAGGGAGGGAAGAAAAGAAGGGAAAGGAAAAGAAAAAGAGAACTCAGACCTTTCCAGAGCTCAGACTCCAAAGGGCAGACACATCTGAAATTCCTTCTCACTTCTCTTTGTGCAGCACACTCATGACCTAGTCATGACTATTTGCCCTACAGACTTCAAGTTTAATGAACTTTTCAAATTTACATAAGCCAATTCTCACTTTATATGTACTTCTATGCTTGAACCCTAACTGGCCTGGAAGTGACATTGGTTGTTGTAAATGTTAGGTTACTGAGTGTCTGGATTTTGGTTTTCTTCCTTTTTTTTTTTTTTAAGATTTTTTTTATTATGTATACAGTATTCTGACATGTATGCCTAGATGCCAGAAGAGGGCACCAGATCTCATTGTAGATGGGGGTAAGCCATCATGTGGTTGCTGGGAATTGAACTAGGGACCTCTGGAAGAACAGCCAGAGCTCTTAACCATCTCTCCAGGCCTCTTGTTTTCTTCCTTTAAAGAGTGTTTAAGCTGGTTCTAGCAGGCAGTTAAATTATTGGGGAAGCTGGGCGGCGGTGACACATGCCTTTAATCCCAGCGCTCGGGAGGCACAGCTAGGCAGATCTCTGTGAGTTCAAGGCCAGCCTGGTCTACAGAGCGAGATCCAGGACAGTACCAAAACTACAGGGAGAAACCTTGTCTCGAAAAACCCAAAAAAATTATTGGTGAAACAGTTTCAACCTTTTGAGGTTTGGGGTTTTCGTTTGTTTGGTTTTGGTTTTTCAAGGCAGGGCTTCTTTGTATAGCCTTGGCTGTCCTGGAACTTGCTCTGTAGACCAGGCTGGCCTTGAACTTGCAGAGATCAGCCTGCCTCTGCCTTGAGTGCTGGGATTAAAGGCATGAGCTACACAGTGAATTCAAGGTCAGCCTGGGATACACAAGACCTTGTCTCTAAATAAATAGATAAGCACATTAAAAGCTGACGGTAAGAAGTGTTGAAAAGGAAGGAGCAGAGTGTGTGAAAGGAAGGTCTGTGGTTCTGAGCACATGTCGTCTTTGGCAGGAAGACCTCCTTTTCCCTGCACCAGAAGGAACAAAGAGGGATTGAGTGCTCTACACAGATTGACAGCAGACTTTGAGCTGATGGATGTTCAGTGTTAATAAGGTCCGAAGGCAGCTCACATCCACTCCAACCCCCAGTACAAAACTGAACGGATTTCAGCCACAGGGTTTGTCTGAAGTCACAGCCACGCTGCTTGGCACAGGCTGCACTTCTGTTCCATCCCTCCGGGTTTTCTTCCTAACTCGAAGCCTGTTCCAGCAGACCTTGTCTTCTCTCTTCTGTCGCCTACTGCTTCTGGGTTCAAAAGAGGGAAGGCAGGCTTGGTTAGGCTCAAAGATGATGGGCAAAATGGACTGGAGTGGAGCTCAGTGCCTTCTTCATCAGCACACACAACAATGCGGAGAGTACAGCCCGATCTGAGCCTGAGCTGAGTGCCAAAGCTACGCATTTCCTTGCAAGCACATTAGAGATGAGCAGTGAAGGGTTATATCTCAGAGTGCTGCCGATGAAGGGACCAGATTGTGGAAGGCTTTGAGTGCCAGAAATAGGAATTAAGAATGGTTTCTGCTTTCATGTATTCATTAATTCATTTCTAAAAATGTGCTGAATGCTGATAATATGTAGACTCTGAGCTCAAAACTCAGACGTTGGGGCCCACAGGAATTTCTAGTCAAGAGAATGAAGGGTTGGAAGGGGCAAATACTTGCACATGAGCTGGGTGATATGTCGTCCTCTGAAACACAATAAATAAACTCACCCTTAGTTTCTGTCCACAAGGGAATGTGCCTAAATGAGAGGTGGGTGCGAGCACTTTTCTCCTAGTGTGGGTTCACACACACCAGCCTATGTGTTCATTTGCTGAAAGGTGGAGTAGAAAACTCCCATGCAGAATTGTGGAGAGCCTGGTTTCCATCTCAGCTTTATCTCTCTGGGCCTTGGGCAAGTCACCCAACCTTGTTAAGCTTTTGTCTCCTTCTCAGGAACAAAAGACCAGCTAGCTTCTCTTTGAATGGAGAAGTCCCCCGAACCTGTGTTGAAATACATTGATTTAGTCAGAAATATTTATTCAGCCTCTAGCTAGTGGCTGAGACACAAAGAAAACCAAGATGGCTCCCAGCCTCAGGGGACCCCATCATGGGATAACGTTAACAACATGGTGCAGGAAAGCGTGTAGGGGTTCAAGAACATGGTCCCATGTCACTAATAGGCATCATGCGGTTGTAATCGGCGGCTGGCTGGGTGTCTGCCAGTGGCTTCATTGAATACTATGAGCATGGTTTTTCCTGGTGCCTGGGAGACCGAACGTTCCTTTGAAGGACTCAAATTAGAATGACCACAGACGACACAGTCCCAAGCACTGACAAATGGAGACTGCAGCTCCTGGGAAAGTTGTATTGGTTCGTTTGGACGGATGTAACAAAATGCTGCAGCAGAGGGGCTTCCACATCAGACATTTATTTCCCACAATTCCGGAGGCTGGAAGCCCAAGATAAGGTGTCAGCAGGGCTGGCCTCCGCTCTCCTCACCTTGTACTACTGCAGACTAAATGTTTGAGTCTGTCCCTAGACTCCCATGTTGAAATTCTAAAGGTCAGTACGATGGCACACGCCTGTAATCTCAACACTGGGAGATGGAGGAAGAAGGCTCAGGAATTCAAGATGAGCCTAGGTTATCTAGCAAGTTATAGGCTAGCCTAGGCTACTTGAGAGCATATCTCAAGAGGTGGAGGAGGGAGAGGAGAAAGGAACTCATTCATTCATTCATTCAACCTTCAGTATGATGACATTTGTTTGAATTTGGGGCCCTTGGGAGATGACAAAGTCATGAAGGTAAAGCCATCACGAATTGGATTAGTGTCCTTTATAAAAGAAGCCCCAGAGAGCACCATGGCCCTTCTGCCATCTGGGGACACAATGGGGAGATGCCATCTGTGAACCAAAAAGTGCATCTTCACTGAGCCCTGAATCAGCCAGCACCTTGACCTTGGACTTTGCAGCCTGTACAAGTTTGAGAAATAAATGTCTGTGGTTTGTGACTGTCTTGCTTATGACTACCTAACTCAAAACAAAATGAAACAAAAACATTTTTAGACAGTGTCTCATGCAGCCCACGCTAGCCTCAAACTTGCTATATAGCCTAGGATGACCTTGAACCCCTGATCCTCCTGCCTTTATCTTCCAAGTGCTGAGATTACTTGCACGCACTCCCACACCTGTTTCGGGCACGCTAGATGAGCACTCTACCGTCTGAGCCGCAACCCTGCCTCAAACACTTTGTCACACCATCTCTACAACTGTCTTCCTGTGTCCTCACTTGGTGGTCTCTGTGGACACATATCCCCAGTGTCTCTGTATGTTCTGATCACTTCTTCTGAGGTCCCCAGTCACACTAGACTAGGGCTCACCCCAACAGTCTGTGTACCATAATCACCTCTTCAAACTCACCATCTCTATACACAGTCTCTATATGCAGTTGTACTCTGTGGCCAGGGTTTGAACACAGGAATTTGGTGTTAACTCTGTTCAGTCCACAGCAGAATTAAGGCTTGGTCTTCTACTGCTTGACACCATGGAGGACCAAGATGAGGGGCAAAGTCAGCTCCCCTCTGAAAAAAAGACCCTCACCAGTGTGCGCGGAGGCTCACAAGCAACAGGAAGAGGGACAGCTTCCAGGAAGCCTGCAGCTTCCAGGACACTGTTGCTCAGAATGTGCAAAGATGGCTCTTTTCCAAAATTAGAGTGCGCCACACTTCCACGTTGCTCTAAATAGAGCCTGTTAATGCTGCTGTCAGCTTTCTGGAGACTTCACTTTTGGCATACTTTAACCCATGGCTGAGCATCAGCATAGCTCCGAGGACAGTAGCCTGCATGAACTCTCTCTCTCTCTCTAGGCCAGTCAGAATCCCCCCCCCGCCCCCACCCCCACCACTGGCTTTGCTGGCGGAATATTCTTTCCTTGTCTCATTTTCAACGCTGGCCATTTACTCTCAAGAAGAGCAAGGTGGGGGGCTGGCAGGGCGAACAAGAAATTATTTCAAAGAAAGCCCGTTGCCATAGGAACCAGTTGTCAAATGCTTTTCTGTGCGGGAGGTGTCGAGAGTGGGACTGCAGGATTTGCTAAACGTGGCTTTGTCTTCAGTTTGTGACATGAGCAGTGACTGGTGATGGGGGAGGGGAGGCCAGCTCTCATCTGTGGGAAGTTCACCCTGAGAGTGAGCGGGCAGCTTCCAATGGCTGCGCTCAGGGGCTTGTGGGGGACACAGGGCACACAGGATGAAAGGGCCGAGAGAAATCCCTTAGTCAACTCAGACACTGCTCCCAAGGCCCGCCTCCGTTCTCAGGCCCACACTAGGCTGTTGCTATGCTCAAGTCAGAGGAGGTCTGCAGCTTTGGAGAGCCAGCAAGCTGACCGGGGGAGTGGGGCTAATACTCGGGAAATGAGAGACCACAGAAGCCAGCGTGCAGTGTTGGCTGTGCCCCATACAGAGGCTCTCTTTGGTGTGTGCGTGTATTCTAAATGGACGGACTCTGAGACCATAGATGTTCATCAGGGAGAGCCTAGGACTTTACCGGGGACCAGGTTAGGATGGCAGACTCATCCTTCCCATATCCCTTTGAGAAAGGACTGGCCCAGGGTTGGTAATAAAAATATAAGGGTAATATACTGGTAATAAAAATACGAAGAATAAAAAAAGAAAAGGAAAACTGACCTGCTTTTGAATGGGGAAAGGGTGAGAGCAGACGTTCCTTAAACAACAGGCAACGGTGAACCGACAGAGAGTGTTCAGTGTCATTCATCATCGGGGAAACGAAGGGGCTGGAGAGATGGCTCAGCAGTTAAGAGCACACACTGCTCTTCCAGAGCACCCTTGTCCACTTTCCAGCACCCATGCTGGGCACCTCACAAGCGCCGGTAACTCCAGCCCCAAGGGATCTGATGGCCTCTCCAAACTCCAAAAGCTCCTGCACTCACATGGGCACATAGTAAAAAATAAAAATAAATCTAAAAGAAACCACAATGAACCACTGCCTTATAGCTGTTAGGATAGCTATTGTCCAAAGGATAATGAGGGTAAGAATGTGGAGAAAACGCACGGCCTGTTCTAACAGAACACTGTGGGTGGGAATGTAAACTTCTATGGCCATCATGGTAAACAGACCGGAGGGGCCTCAAAACATTAACAACAGAACTACCATGCTGGGGACCTGGCTCACTGGTTGAGTACTTGCCCAGCATGCAGAAGGTCTGGGTTCTACCCCCAATATCAAAATAAATAAGTACACAATCCTTCCAGCAGCCCCACTACTGAGTAATACTCAAAGGAAAGTGGTATGCCAAACAGGTCATACTGTGGTCCATGTTTACTGCACTGTTCTCCACACAGTCATGACATGGAAAGTATCTAATTCAGTTAAGTGGGGTTGGAAGACCCACTCTAAATACAGGCTACACTGTGGCATGGGCTGGGGCCCCCAATTAACGAAGAGGAGAAAGCAGGCTGAACAGTCATCTGTCTGCTTCCTCTGTGGAAACAATGTGACCAGCTGCTTCAGCCCCCACTGCCACGATGTCCCCTCCATGATGGACTATGTCCCCTCAAACTTTGTCCCAGTAAGAAAAGTAAGTCATGCACTAGCCCCACATCCTTTATGAACTGCTTCCGTGGAGCACGGGCCACCCTCCCCGGCCTTAGGATCCTAAGGGTCAAACATCAACATGCTCTCTAAATAGTTTCCCAGCATTAGAAACTATTCCATCCTGTACCCACAGCCTCGCCCTCTCCCGCTTCAACCTCCACGTCCTTACAGCCATGCTTTAGGCTGGCTATCCTGGGCTGACCGCATCGAACAACAGGGCAGACATAACGTGCCCACGTGTGTCCTCTGTGGACCCGGGTGTGGTAAAGTACCTAGCACAGAATAGGTGTGCCTCAGGAACAGAGCACTGTGTGAGTGAGCTGAGGACCAAACCGTTCAAGCTCCAGCATGAACAGTGCTGCAGCACCTGCAGAGATGGTGTGTCAGAGAGAAGCAAGAGACCCCCCAAATACCCCGAGAAACCTCAGCAGCCCCTCACCAGAATGCTCTCCTCAGATCCTTTGTACTTCCAAGCCATCTTGATGGATATGGTCTACACACACACACACACACACACACACACACACACACACACACAGAGAGAGAGAGAGAGAGAGAGAGAGAGAGAGAGAGAGAGAGAGAGAGAGAGAGAGAGCGCACTCATTAAATAAACATGAAGTTTTGTCCTGCATAGTAAAGGCTTCATGGACCCAATTTTTCATTTCAGCTGATTTTTGCATGGTTGAGGGGTGCTTAGAGATAGCATTAGAGCAGGCAGGAGGCAGAAGGAAGGAGGTTCTGAACTTCTCAGCAACATCCAACACCATTGTTTATCCAAGGCCACCAAAAGCTGGGAATGTAGCATCCTTCTTCTGAGATGTTCCCATGGAAACCATGTGTGTGCTATGCATACAGAAGGGCAGCTTCTAGCACCATCCGCCTGCCGTGGCTCCTGAGACAATGTGGTACCCAAAGTCGGAGCCTGCAAACAAGGAAAGGGCAGGGACACAAAACAGCTGCTGCCTCACAGCCAGAAAATACCCCTTCCTTCTCCCCGCACTCCATTAGCCTGCCACATCCCCTTCCTGGGAAATGTGCCAGCCCCACTGTGACCCCGAGCAGAGACTTCCTTGGCCTCAGTGATGGGTGAGATAGACATCTACCTCGGAAGGTTACAGTGTTAATTTCACCCTGTCATGTCACAGGAGGAAATTAGACAGGGCTGAAGGCCCAGAAGGGATCTTCCACAGGAGTGACATTTTTGATGCATTTTGCAGTGTGGACACATGGTAAACAGGCTTGGATCAGGCGGAACACATGCTATGCTGCTGCTGCTGCTTTCTTGGCCAGGGAGCCATGGCCATCACTGCCGTTGCCCACCTATTGTCTGCAGGTAGATCTGAAGGCAGGAGGCAGCACTGTACCCACTGTACCCACTTCTGTAGCACCTACCTGTTAGGGTTGCAGTACCTCTCTGTGCCTGTTTCCCTACCTAATGAATGAAGGTAATAAAATCTGCTGCATAAGGTTCTTTCCATTCGAAGAAGAGATGATACATGGACAGTTTCTAGCAAGGGGCAAGAATAAATGCCCAGCCAGTCACAGGCTTTCTTCCTCTCCATTCACTGACTTCCTGCCAGCGGGGAGGCCTGATGTTTGTTTTTCACTCCGAACTGCCTCTCGTTGTACTCCTCCTCCCCACCCCAGCTCTGCCTCTGCTGAAGGAACATGCTTAGGGACACATCAGAATCTCCTGGTAGGAGACAGGGGCGAAGGTTAAGTATCCCACTCTACTGGGGCCACATGTTCTCCTGTCTTCTGTTCCTTAGCCCATCTCCTGCGGCATGTTGGCTTGTTATGCCTCTCTGTGCATCCAGAAGCCACAGTCAGGCCAGCCCTCGCTCGCTTGACCTCCATACTGACATGTTCAATAGGAACTAGAATAAATAGTCTCTGCGGCAGCCCCCCCCCCCCCCGTTCTGAGACTATCACCTCGTTTAGTCATATCTAGTGAGGTGTCCCTGGTCTAGTGAGCTCTGATGGAGATGGTGCTAATGCAAGACCCTTCTTCAACAACTGGGATTCCCAGAGATGAGGCCATGGACCAGGAGCACACAAGCTGCCTTCTTAGTTCCTTATTCACCTCGTTGTACTTGTTCCAAAGTCTTTGAGGAGACCACTCAGCATCCAAGGTCCAGATCTGCCCCTGTCCTGGAGGAGATAACTGCCAGTTCCTAGAAGACCCAGACTCTCATCTGAGCTGTGAAATGCCCACATCATCCATACGTGAAGGAAGGCTGGGAGAGCCATATTCAGGGCATCCTGCCAGTCATGCGGTCTGATGCAGAAATTCAAACTCTGAAGGTGTCCAGATTGTGGCATATGGAAGACCCAAGGCTTTCCCCGGAAAATGTAAGATACACACCTTGCTAACAGACACAGCTGCATCCTGGAGAGACAAGCACAGCTTCATTATCCTGGACCCTTTCCCAGAAAGTCAAAAGCCATCCTCTGCAACAGGGTTGAGTAGGATTCACCTGACTGAAGGTTACTCATGTTTTCACACTGCTTATCATCCACATCCTTTTTGCCAGTCTAAAAGGTAGCGGGAGGATCAGCCTTGTGTGAAAGTCCTTGCAGGAAGTGGTTCAGGTAGTCACTCACTCGTCTAATACAGATTTATGAGTGCCTTGGAGAAGTCCGATAGTGTATTGAGTACAGGGCAGATGCAGGTAAATGGTTAATATGAACATGGGCACTGAGCAAATAGCACAAGACATATGACACTATGACTCTGACTCCAACATGTGCTCCACAGGAGGGAGAGCTGTGCTAGGGAGCTTTCTCTCAGCCAGAGTCAATCTCTTTGCTAAGCAATGTTAGGCTCTGGTTATGAAGCCTGAGCTTCCCAAGAGTGGAGACAAGGACAAGGATGTAGCAGGAAGATCCAGTATATGCACAAGACTTGTGGTACATGGCCTGAGGGACATGAAAAGCAGGTTGACCAGACAAGTCAATGTAAGTGGAGCAGAGTGATGGAAACCAGATGGGGTGTTATCTGCTCTGAAAGGAAGAGGTGACAGATTGGCATGATGAGGTTCCACTTTTTGTGAGTAGTTCAGGTCAGAGGAATGTAGCCTTGACTAGATGATTGCTGTCTTGGTGGATGCTGGCCAGAGGGAAATGCAAACGAACTGGGGAGATACTTGGGAGCTACCACTGACAGGGCATGGGTCAGGTATGTACAGGCCTGAGGGACAGGAGAGTGAAGGGCAGCCTCAAAGGTTCTCACTTGTTCTGCTGGTGGTTAATGACCAGGATTGGGTTAAAGGCATGGCATTGGTGTGAAGCATTGTCCTAGTTTTCTCTTGCTGAAATCCTTGGAAAAATGATTTAAAGGAGAAATTATTTTGACTCATGGTTTCAGTTCAAGGTCACCTGGCTTGTTTGTTTCCAGGCTTTGGTGAGGCAAAGCATCATCAGGCAGCAGTGGTAGAGTGGAGCTGTTCACGTCACAGATGCAAGGGGCAGGAGACTGCAAGGGGAAGGCTCTAAGAACCAGACACAACCTTAAAGGCATGGCCTCAGTGAGTCACTCCCTCCTAACAGACTGCAGTGAATGAAAGAAAATAGCCCCCATAGGCTCACAGGGAAGGGCATTATTAGAAGGTTTGGCCTTGTTGAAGTAGGTGTGGCCTTGTTGGAGGAAGTGTGTCACTGAGAACCAGCTTTGAGGTCTCGGATGCTCAAGCCATGCCCAGTGTTTCACTCTCTCTTTCTGCTGCCTGCTCATCCAGATGTAGAACTCTCAGGTACCTCTGCAACACTGTGTCTGCCTGCATGCCACCATGCTTCTTGTCATGCCAAAAACCTCTGAAACTGTAAGCCAGCCCCAACTAAACGCTTTCCTTTGTAAGAGTTGCCGTGGTCATGGTGTCTCTTCACAGCAATGGAAACCCTAACTAAGACAGAAGGTAAGGTGTGAAGAGACATCATGGCTACAGCAACTCTTATAAAGGAAAACATTTCATTGGGATGGCTCACTTATATAGTTCAGAGGTTCAGTCCATTATCATCATAGTGGGACATGGTGGCATGCAGGGTGACATAGTGCTGGAGAAGTAGCTGAGAGTCCTACATTTTGCAGGCAACAGAAAGGTCTGAGACATTGGGCAGTACCTTGAGCATAGATGAAACCTCAAAGCCTGCTTCTAGAGAGACACACTTCTTTTAACAAGACCACACCTACTCCACAAGGCCACACCTCTGAATAGTTCACTCCCTTTGGGGGTCATTTTCTTTCAAACCACTACACCTTCCAAGAGCCCATTTTGCTCTGAACTTATCAATGGATTACCTTATGAAGTTAGCTCTTCATGATCCAACCACCTGTAATAGTACCATCACTGGGGAGCTACGCCTTCAGCATGAGCTGTTTTGGGAATAGTTTATATAGAAGCTGTAAAAGACATGTCAACTCTGAGGAAAGGCCCTACGGTCCAAAAGATGTAACCTGTGGGGCATGAAGGACTCCTGCAAGACAGAACCAGAAGAGCCAATGGCATAAGTCAGTCCCCAGAAGTCAGAGGGCAAGAGGAAATGGGTATTTCAGCTCCAGCACAGAGTAAATCCACTCTTCCCCTGCCTCTGTGTCTATTCAGGTCCCTCAGCTTATTGGATGATGGCCCTCCACAGATGACATGAATCTTGTCTACTGATTCAAATGCTAACCTCTTCCAGAGGGACCTTCACAGATGCTTCCAGAAATAATGTCTGACCAGTTACCTGGGTGTCTTACAGCCCAGTCAGATCTATACATAAAATAAACCATCATCACACATGCCATTTGCTATGACATTTTCTAGTTGTCACCCATGATTCCTCTTTCTTCACGTTCCATATCCAGTCTTCCAGTAGCCTGTCTTCTCTATCTGTGTAGAATTGGCCATCTCCTACTCCCTTTACTGAGGCACATCAATCTCAGTAGCATCACCTTTCACATATATTGTTGCAGTATCCATCTAGGCAGTCTCTTTGCTGCTTCTACCTCTGCTCAATGTTTATTCCCATTAGCGTAGTCAAGAAAGCCTTTGATACCACCAGCCAGTTTCATACTCCTCTGATCTGGGGCTCCCACATCACCCAGAGACCAAAATGCCTGGGAATTGCTGACAGAGCCTTTGGGACCACTGCTTCCTCCCCATCCTCTCTCTGTCCCTCATGTTCCCTGGGGGCTTGTGATCGTCTTGTTTGCCAACTTGACTGAATTAAGAAATATCTACAACTATGGACATTCGCCTCTGTATGACTATAGGGGTGTTTCTAGAGAGAACTGACACATGGGACAGTAACTGGAAGAAAAGCCCCCTTCCCAATAGTAAGTAGCATCCCTCAGCAGGCTAGCATCCTGAAGAAGTGGGAGGAAGGCAGTGTCCACATAGAGCCTGCAAGCCCATCTTCTGAGTGAGTACAAGGATGACTGCTGTAGTCAACACTGGCCTCCCGTATCTTCGGCATTTCTACATGGAGTCATAGCACCAGCTCACTAGGGACTTCAAGGAATTCAGAATTGGATAGGGACTGCTGATGCCATAAAACAATCTAATAAATCACCTTTTACGTCATATGCATATACTCTGTTGGATCTGAAGGACCCTGACTAGTCCAGCACCTCTGCATTGGCTGCTCCCTCTCTGTCTCTCCAAAGGTCCACATCTCATTCCTGAATGCAGTGCCTTAGAGTGTTCAACCATCCTAACTTGCAAAGGTAAGTCCTAGTGTTTCACCCCATCAGGAACCAGGGATGCTTCATGTGCCAGCAGGACACTGTAACTACAGAAACAGGGTCACTTCTACAAATCTGTTTCATGTTAGATTTCCCCCACAAGGAGACTATATTAGTTCCCTTTCTTGTTGCTGTGACAAAAACTTTAAAAGAGGGATATTTTGGTTTACTATTTCAAGATTTATTTTAATTATTTTTTTATAGATTTATTTTTACTCATATATGTGTGCACAAAAATGCATAAAGGCCAGAGGTGTCAGATCCCCCTGGAGCTAGAGCTACAGGCAGCTGTGAGCTGCTAAATGTAGATGCTGGTGTTGGTGAAGTTTTTCTTTGTCCTGGCAGTCACTCCCAAATAACCACAAGAGACTTAATATAAAGTATAAATGCTCGGCCAATAGCTCAGGCATATTATTAAATAGCTCTTACAACTTGAATTAACCCAAATTTCTTACTTATACTTTGCCACGTGGCTTGGTACCTTTTCTCAGTACAATATGCCCATCTTGCTTCTCTCTGCATCTGCTAACAACTCCTCTGACTCTGCCCTTCTTCCTCCCAACATTCCCTTTGGCTTTCCAGCCTAACTTTATCCTGTTCAGCTATTGGCCAATCAGCTTCTTTATTAAACCAATCACAACAACAAATCTTCACAGTGTACAAGAGGATTATTCCATAGCATTTCCCCCTTTTTATCTAATTAAAAAGGTTTTAACTTTAACATAGTAAGATTATATACAACACAAACAATTATTAAATAAGAATTATAGTTACAATATCCAGTCCATTTGTATTTGAAAAAATTAGAGAAAATATTTTATTATTTATCATTGTGAGTCTAAAGTTTTATACTTACCTTTTATCAAAACTAAGGAAAACTTTAACTATGACTATCTAGTCTTCCACTCCATCAAAGACCCCAGAAGGGTAAAATGTTACCTAATGATAGGGACATCTAGCTGCCTGGACAGACACCCTAGGTTCTTCTGTAATGTTTGGGCATCCATTCCTGGTCTACAGGTCTAGAACATCTGACAGGCGTTTTTGTTTTTTTTTTTTAAAGATTTATTTATTACATATACAGTGTTCTGCATGCATGTATCCCTGCAGGCCAGATGAGGGCACCAGATCTCATTACAGATGGTTGTGAGCCACCATGTGGTTGCTGGGAATTGAACTCAGGACCTCTGGAAGAACAGCCAGTGCTCTTAACCTCTGAGCCATCTCTCCAGCCCCTAACAGGCGTTTTTGAGAAGCAGAAAATTTTGAAGGACTGTTCTACCTCATCTTGGCAAAGTTTAGCAGTCACTTTTTTTTTTTTGTATCTGCTGGACCAGTTTGGACAGTAGCTGTCAGCAATTGAGGCAAGGGTAGTTTCTTTGCCTACATGGCTAGCTTTTCCAGAAAGATGCCCATCATCTTCATTGAAGTAGATCAGTGCTGCCAGGTACAGATGTGTCTCACTGTCATGAAAAGCCTTAGGTTATTAAACATATTAAATGCCATATTCTGTAGATCTTTGAAGTGTTTGAAGACCATCTATCTAGCTAAATATATCTGTGTATGACCTTGAAAACATAACTAACATGACTATAAGTTTGATTATTATAGATGACTAATTATTAACTGTTTTTCTTAATTATTCATTACATTTTTAAATGAGCTGCATAAGCACAATATCCCAAACAAGAGTAGAAACATACATACAGTATAATGGAAATAACTTTAAATTTGTATCAATAAACTAAAATCTATACCAATGTAAAATATTTTTAAATAATAATAAATAATAATAATAAATAATAAAAATAAATGATAATAATAAAAGATTTTTTTAAATATTTTAAGATTAATAGCTGTTTTTTGGTATTTCAATAATCTACCCTTTTATCCTATCATTTCTATATCTTATCCCCCTTTTCCTTTAGAATGAGATCCTTGACTTTAACTCCTTTGTTTAGCTTTTTTCCTGACTATGACCAATAACAATTTGTAATCAATCCTCCTTAAATGATGACAAACATTCATAACCAATCCTTTGGGAACTATTTCCTGTTGTTTGGGAGCACTTGTAATCTTTGGAACCTGAGAAAATTTAGGATATTGGTTTAGTCTGTGAGGCTGGACCATCTCAGTCAGCAGCCTTGAAACTGTTTTGGATGCTGGATCACCTGGGGCATCCATTTTTATTGGTGTCTGGTCCCTTTGCTCTGAAAATACATAAACTTTTGAAGGTAACATACATAATTGTATTAACACAAGATTATTATTTTTGTTAAGTGTTTGAGCAGGTAAACTATACATCATGTGTCTTGTAGTTCTTTTATGTTAATTTTTTTATGTCTGTAGTCAGGATTTCAGGGGTCTTCCCTGATCAAACCTGATTTTCTTTAATCTAGAATGAATCCACAGCTTCTCATTTCCTGTAGAAATAAAAGCATAACCTCTCCCCCAAAGTAACATATCTTTTGACTTAAATTTTGAAGTCAAGATATTTTTAAAACATATAGGTTGGTTGAATCTAGCAATTTTCATAATTCAGTGTCTCTTAGCAGTGAAAAAATTCAAAGACAACACAGTAACATACAAGATCCAGACTCTGTAATTTTCATCTTTATGTAGTTTATTTCTTTTATATCACATTAATTCCTTTTTAAGAAATTTGTTTTATTGTCTTAAAACTACATTTTTAAATCTATGACTGTATATACTCTGTCTTCTCTCTCTCAAGCCTATGTATATTTTTAAACACACTGTAACCTGTTTAGAGTTTTTGGGTTGTTGTTGTTGTTGTTTTTCCCCTGTCTGGATCTGTTTTACCAAGCACCTGTATTGTTTTTGATCGAATGAGCTGAATCTTTAACTGCTATGTCAGCTACCAGCATTGCTCAGCTTAGCACAGGCCATAGCACATGGCAGTGTGCAGTTGGCTCCCTCACAAAGGCAGCAGCCAGGAGATGTGTCCCTGTACCTCGGCTAGCCTGAGAGACACACGACTAGGAAGCCACTCTTGGCTCTGTTTCTCTGTATCTAGAATCCTTTCCCAAGCTCTCTCAGGTTTTATGTGGATGAAGTTTCCCCATGTTGGGCTCCATTTGTAGGTGGCGTTTTTCTTTTTTTTTTTTTTTCCAGCAGTCACTCCCAAATAACAACAAGAGACTTAATATAAATTATAAATGCTTGGCCAACAGCTGCTCAAGCTTATTACTAAATAGCTCTAACAACTTAAATTAACCCATATTTCTTATCTACACTTTGCCACATGACTCAGTACCTTTTCTCAACAAGGCATGCCCATCTTGCTTCCTCTGTCTCTGTTGGTGACTCCCAACTCCACCCTTCTTCTTCCCAACCTTTCTCAATTTGGCTTTCCCACCTAACTTTATCTTGTTCAGCTATTGGCCAGTCAGCTTCTTCATTTGACCAATCACGGCAACAAATCTTCACAGTGTACAAAAGGAATATTCCACAGCAACTTGGGTCCTCTGCAAGAGCAGTACATGCTCATGACCACTGAGTCATTTCTCCAGCACCTTGGCTCAAAAATTAAACAGGGACACACTGGAGGGAGGGCCTGGCAGCAAGAGCATGAGACAACTGGTCACATTTTGTCATCATCAGAAAATAGGACAGGAAGTGAGTTTCAGCTGTAAAACATGCAGGCCCCCACCAGTGCCCCACTTCCTGTAGTGAGGTTCCACAACCTTCCAAAACCAGCCAAGGACCAAGTGTCCAAGCACACGAGTCTATAGGGGATGCTGCACATTCAAACCAGAGACCATGAGGCAAAGGATGTTTTTTAAGTGGTTTATTGTAAAGTACTTCCAGGGAAACTAGTCAGGAAGTAAAGACCTGGTCCTAGGAAGGGAAGCAGAGCAAACGAAGGTCTGCAGGTTCCTCTAGCTCAGCCATGTGAACACCTAGGACACCTGCCACCACTGTGGGATGTGGACCTGTCCCTTCCTAGCCTATATTTCAGGTCTTGTTCTACTGAACTTCATTGAACCTGCAGCTCTCATCATCTGGTAGCACTGGCTTATTAAGTTGCTTGTATCTCTCTCCTCAGCTAGATTAGCTCTTGAAGGGCAGGGGAGGGGAGAAGAGAGCAAAGGAGGAGGAAGAAACCACAGAGTTGGCAGAAAATCCAGGGGTCAAGGTCCAGTCCAAGGCAGCTCAGGGACCCAATCCAGCCTATTGCCCATCTTGTCCATCCCATGAGCTAAGGATGCTTCCCACGTTTCTTTCTTTCTTTCTTTCTTTCTTTCTTTCTTTCTTTCTTTCTTTCTTTCTTTCTTTCTTTCTTTTTTAAGATTTATTTATTTATTATGTATACAGTGTTCTGCCTGCATGTATCCCTTCAGGCCAGAAGAGGGCACCAGATCCCATTATAGATGGTTGTGAGTCACCATGTGGTTGCTGGGAACTGAACTCAGAACCTCTGGAAGAACAGCCAGTGCTCTTAACCTCTGAGCCATCTCTCCAGCCCCACTTTCCATACTTCTGAATTGCTAAAACACAATCAAAATAACACTTTGTGGTCTGTGGAAATTTTATGAAATTTGGCTTTTGATGTCCACAAGCAAAGCTTTGTTTGCTTATTTTGTGGGGCTAAAGACATAACTTGGAATCTTATTTTATGCCAGGTAAGTGCCCTACCACTGAGCTATACTCCAGTACCTTATAAATAAAGTTTTATTGGACCAGGGCTGCTTGGTGTAGATGTGTTGTCCACAGTAGAGTTTGCTGGAGCGGCAGAACTGGATTGTTGCTATAGAGACCAGAACCCACCTGGACTGAAGTATTAGTACTGTCAGGAGACTCAACATGGTCACATTTGCAGCATTAAGCAGGCCAGATGTAAGGACCCCCAGTAATGGTGAGAAGCATGAACGGGTAATGAACGGGTAATGAAGGACCACAGATTTATTAAAGAAAACACACACACACACACACACACACACACACACACACACACACACACTCTCTCTTACAGTACCACATTCTGTCCTTGGAGGTCTCAGTTGGAAGAAAGCTTGGTGGGAGAGGGTTACATTATCAACAATGGATTTCACTGTGGAGTACAAGCTAAACTTAGCCATTCTCTATCCACACCCCATGGCCAACCCATAGCCATTGGAGGATGGCCCTGCTGCTTTCCCTCAAGACCAGAGGAACTAAGCACTCTCAACTCCTCACACCATGCAGACCATGGTGTCTTTAGGTCTTGATTCCCCTCCCTAGATTCTCCAGGGACAGTTTTGGCTCAGAATTTAGGTCAGTTACTGGGATATCTACGTCTGCCAAGCACCACACAAGATAGTATGAATTCCTTATGGAATTTCAGAAGCAGATAAAGGATGTCTTGTGGAAACCCAAAATTGTCTTGCAAGATGCTGATCTTCTGCTCCCCACATTCTGCCTCTCGGCATAATGGTCCAGGGCATATTCCAGGTTGCAGTCTCCAGAAAGGGCCACACTGCCATATTTCTGGAAATTGCCCACCTGGGTAAGAGTTCAATACATCACACTCACTGTTTTAAAATATGTTGACTTGGGCTAGGATATAACTCAGTGGTAGAGTACTGCCTAGCATACAAGGCCCTGAGTTTGAGTCCCAGCACCATATAAAACAGGCATGGCATTACATGCATGTAATCCCAGCACTTGAAGGTGGAAGCAGAAGGATCAGAGGTTCAAAGTCATCCTCTGCTACACCACAAGTTTGAGGCTAACCTTGGCTACATGAGATTAAAAAAAAAAAAAGAAAAAAAAAAAAGAGCTGACCAACAGATGGGGATCTGGCTGCTACCTGCAGTCCCCAGCAGGAATGTGCACCTCACTGCCATGCAGAGCCATACAAAGTAGCCATGAGGTAAATCAGGAGGCAGGAGAGAGACATGGAGAGGCAGACAGACAGGCAAGGGCCCTGCTGCTTAGGCATGCTTGGTACTTGCTTGTGAGTGTCAGGCTGGGAGAATGGCAGCCTCAGGTGTAAGAGTCCCCTAAAGGAAAAGGCAGGTGTGGCTGGCGCATATGTGAAGGACACTCTCCTAAGGGAGTTCTTTATTATCTGATGGCAGCTGGCCAGCACACGGAGGGCATCAAGGACCCGAGCAAGTTGTCAAACATGCCAGGCCTTCCATAACTGCTGGGAAGCTGCCTATTTCCAGAGCCCTACCAGGAGAGACTGGGGAGCCCCCAGACTCCAGCTCCACCTGAGACCAAGCTAGATTCAGTGAATCGCTGCTTCCATTTCCTGACTGTATGGACGTAGACATATTAAAGGCCTTCATGACACAAGCCAGGGGTGGTGGCCCAAGCACCAGAAGGCTGAGGTAGGAGCCTGGGGAGTTTAAGGAGAACCTGGGCCACACAGCAAGATCTGTGGGAAGACAAAATGGTCAGCAGGTAAGGGCAGCTGCCACCGGGGCTGATCACCTGGGTTTGGGTCCCAGAACCCACACGGTGGAAGGATGGTACTGACTCCCAAAAGTTGTCCTCTGGTCTCCACAAGCGCTCACAACTCCCACCCCCACACAAAATAAACGAACAATTAAGTAAATGTTTAATAAAGAAAAAGAAAACAAAAAGGTGGTTAGGGTACTTACCAGCTTCACCAGTCTTCAGCAAACAGGCCAATTCTGCCACCACAAGACGCTTAGGGCTGAGTTATGAGTGGCCGGAGCTCATGTCTCACTCACCCACCTCAGAGTGTGTAAGCTGGAACAATTTATCTCCACAATTTTTATTTCTCAAGTAATAACAGTAAACAGTACCTATTCCACCCACTGGAGAGTGGCCCTTGCCAAGATCACATGAGGGGCTGGGAAGGCACTCAGGTTCCGTGTGGAAGTAAGTGTGGTAGATGCCTCCACTTCTAGAAGTTTCTCCCAGTCTAATCTGCCTCCCTTTATCTCAAGGAGGCATTAGCACGTTCACAGGCTTGGAATAAGGGACTTAATGAATCTTATCTGACTTTTGAGGGACCAGAAGCCCCAGCTGTCACCTGGGCTACACGTTTTATGAAGAGTGGCAGATGGCAAACGTGTGCAGGAGCAGATGTGAGACATCGTGTGTCACTAGGGAGCCCCAGATGGAAGCCACCGCAGGGACCATGGCACACCTCTCAGAATGGCTGACATCCAAGAATCGGACGGTCACAAATGAGGAGGGAGCAGCAGGAGCTCCCATTCACTGCTGGCCAGGGGTGAAGAATGGCCAGAAGACAGCTTGGCAGTCCTGTGAAAAACTGAACAGAGCCTGACCACATGACTCGGGGGTTGCCCTCGGATACATTTGCTGGAAACCTATGTCCACACAAAAAGCTACACACAGATGTTTACAGAGGTTTGTAATCCACAAAAGTGGGAAGCAGATGGATAAACCCCACATCGTGCATGTCCTATGACAGGACATTCCAGAAAGGCACAATAATGGAGCAACAATTATTATCAGTGCTTGGCAAGGCCTTGAGGTGGGGAGGTCGCCATGCCAAGAGCACTGAGGGGGATTTTCAGAGCAGTGAAACAAGTCTGTATGATGCTATAATGGTGACATTTGTCAAGATCCAGGGAACTTGCATAATGCAGCATGAATCTAATGTAAACTATGAACCTCAAATAATAGTGTGTTGATATTGACCCATAAATGGAAAACAAGGTATATTAAGGCAAGATGTTAGTAAAAGGCTAGGCACAGGGACATTCGCCCAGACACCCAATCTCCGAGGAGTCAGGAAGATTGGTGGCACTCAGGAGTTCAAGTCCAGCCTTGGAAGCACAGTGAGAGTCTGTTGTGTTAACAACAACAATAAAGTCTGGCAAGATGGCTCAGCAGGTAAAGGTGCTTGCCACCATGCCTGATGACCTCAGTTTGATCTCTAGAACCCACAAACAAGAGGATTCATTCTCATTGTGTGTGTGTGTGTGTGTGTGCGCGCGCGCGCGGGTGGTCAGGTCTTTCCTACCGTGGGTACTAGGGATTGAACTTGGGTCCAGCAAGGGTTTGCCGGCTGAGCATCTCCCGGGGCTGCCTTGCAGGTGTTTACAGGGTGAGTTGGCGTTTTCCTTTGGAGCTCTGCACATTGTGTCTTTGCTTTACACTCTGGCATCCAGACTCTGGTGTGTCCTGGAGAGGCTCTCTGGTGAGATCTGGGTTCTAAACGCCTGTGTTTGGGCATCCACTCTGTCTAGTTTGGAAAGTTACCTGCTCTAACTTTCCTGAACAGATTCTGATCTCAGGCACAGTTCCTGTCAGCCTGTTTCTTTCTTTGATCTCTTCACCACGTCTCAATTTCTTTTCTGAATCGACACTTGAACTCCGTATTTCCTCAACTTTGTCTTCTGTTCCTGATATTCTTTCTTCTGCTTGGTTCAGTGTGTTGTCAGGTTTCCTACCGTGTGTGAGTTTGCTTGTTTTTGGTTGTTTTGTTTTAGCTTGGGCATTATTATTATTATTATTATTATTATTATTATTATTATTATTATTATTTAGTTTTTCATTTCCAACATTTCTCTTTTGTTTTCAAACTCACAAGTGCCTTGTTGGATTTTCCTGCCACGCGGTTGACATTTGCACCCATGCTGGTGACTTTCTCATCCATTTGGCGGGCACTTTCCTCTGTGTGGCTGACCATCTTCTCTGGGTCCTCGATTAAACCCATCTGTTGCTGTATCCTCTGGAGTCACTGGTCAGTTTTACTAAACTTCTGAGTCCTTCTGTACCTTGCCTACCTTGGAGCCTCCAAATTCAGTGGCTGGGGAGTTAGGCTTTTTTTTTTTTTTTTTTTTTTCTTTTTTCCTGGAACTTGTTCTGTTGACCAGAATGGCCTCTGATTCAGAGATCCGCCTGCCTCTGCCAAGTGCTGGAATTAAAGGCGTGCGCCGCCGCCGCCACCACCACCACCACCATCCGGTGAGGGAGGCTCTTGTAAAGGGTCATGCTGCCTGGCTCTCCCATGTTTCAGTGCTGGGCTCTGTGCATTTGTTACTGGGAACCTCTCCTCCAGGTTTTTTTGGGGGAAGGTTCTTCCTGTGAGCAGTCTAGTCTAAAGGGCTCAATCCTCAACCCTGCTCAGAGAGAAGAAAGCAGACTATTGTAGCAGCAACAATCAAACGCCCACAACACACACAAGTGACTGGAAATCGGTTAAAGCCACGCCCATGCTAACACTGACCTAAGCCAGGTCCAAACTAACGTGGAATGTGAAATTTTAGAAATTTAGAAATAGTCAAGTTAGACATTTAGAATAAATGTGAAGACAGTAAATGAGAAGAAAAGACACGGAAGGAAGTGGGGACAACAGGAGAATCAAGTTAAAGGAGGAAAGGAGTAGAGAAGAATGTGATGGAGAGGAAAAAGAGCAAGTGATTAGAAAAAGTAAAAAAGAAAACACCCGCAAAAGATTTCCTAGCAATTAGAAAGTTTAAAAAACAAAATTGCATTGATATAAGGGGAGTAAAAAATAAAATGCCAAGGCTTTTTATTATTATTATTATTATTATTATTATTATTATTATTACTATTATTAATAAACCTAGTAAGCTAAGTCAAAACAACAGGAAAAGTAGAGTAAAAGGGAGGGCCACTAGGGTGGCTCAGCAGGGAGGGGGGCTTGCCACTAAGCCTGATGATCTCAGTTCAATCCTTGGGACCCACCAGATAGAAGGGGAGCTTGTCTTCTCCAGGTAGTCTTCTGACCTCCACACTTGTGCAGCTACACACACACACACACACACACACACACACACACACACACACACACCGCAGGTAAACAAACTTTTAAAAAGGGGAGACACAAAGGACAAACTGTTTGAACAAAGCACTGCCCTTAGCGGCACTGCAGGTGTGGCTGCTGTGTGTCGGTGGGTGACAGGGTGGAGAGCCCTGTGTGCCTCAGTGTCCTGCCCTGTGAACATCTGAATGATCAGTAGCTTGACACTCCCTGAAGCCTGGCTGTGGGATCACCCCTGTTAGCTGTTGGCTGACCTAAGCCATTTGAAGGCCTCCACATATTTTGTAGATTAGGCTGGCCTCGAACTCAGGGACTCACCTTCCTCTGCCTCCTAAAGGTGCAAGCCACCACCACCCAGCTGAGCCTTGCACATACTCAACAAGAGGTAGAAGAGAAGGCATCAGGAAGAGGTGTGACTGAGGCTGCTCATACTGTGGCCTTTGAATGGCCTGCCACAGTCCAAGTGAGATCCAGAAGCCAGAACAACAAGGACCAGCTTGTGCCCCGTGGCTGGTCTGGGCAGCTGCAGATACAATCCTGGGCCTTGGGTATCACAGGTATGGCTACTGTTACCTGCTGAACCATTCACACAGGCTTCCTCCCTTGGAGGCCCAGGCTCTGAGCTGTACCAACTTCTCATCCTAGCAGCCCAGATCCTAAATGTGAACCACAGTTGAGTTAGCTTGGGTTTGACTGTTCTGTCCAAGAGGAGTGTAATGAGGCCTCAATGACCTACAGAATGTGTATTAGTTAGGTACCAAGGGATTGAAGGGCCCAACTGCACGTGGCCTTAGAAGCGGTAACTGTGTAAGAGGGAGAAACTGGCTGCAGATGCTGCAGCAAGAGAGCCAAATAAACTTGTTTATTTGAAAAATAATGGAGGAGGTAGGGAAAAAATGCCCAATAACAAGAAAAATGCAGAAGGGCTGGATAGATGGCTCAGTAGTTAAGACCATTTGCTGCTCTTCCAGAGGACTTGAGATTGATTCCTAGCACCAACATGGCAGCCCACAACTGTCTGTAACTCCAGTTCCAGGGAATCTGACCTCCACAATCAACAGGCATGGGTGTGGTACACAGACATACATGCAAGCAGAACATTCATACACATAAAATAAAAAGGATCTTCTTAATTTGAAAAAGGAGAAAAATGCGTTAACAAAATTAAGCTGTAATAGGGCATAAAGAATAAAAACATAAAAGCTTTTAATTGTTTTTAACACAATAAAGTGAAGTAGTACTACTAGAAGTAGTAAAAATAAAATGGGAGAAGAGGAAGAAGAGAGTGAGGAGTATCAGCTGAACTGCGCGTCTGTATGTCCTTCCTATAATCCGTGCTTCTACGGAGGCTCTACCCAGCAGCTGTCAGATGGCTCCTGGAGCTGTGGCCTCTTAATGGCTTCTCTTCTTTGTACACTGGGGGCCTCTGCTGGCCACACTTAGCTTTGCAGTGTGTGAGCTGTGCAGGCCGCCTGGGCTCCCAGACTCCCTGGATTGCAGCCCCTGGGGTGGCTAACGTTCTAGCTGTGTGTGTGTGGGGGGGGGGGTCTCCCAAGTACCCTGCGGAGGGAGAGCAACCACTGTGCTGAGGTATGTTCAAGCAGAGACCCCGTCCTCACAGTTTATAATCTCCCAGGGGCGAGATCAGTGGTGGTATAGCGTATACTGCATTGCACAAGGGGAGCTCCAGAGCTTGACCCACCTGCTAACCTCTGGCTCAGGGTTGTCAAACTCCAGAGTTTTCTCAGCCGATGACCACCGTTTGATGAGCTCTTCTTTGTGTTTCCTGCCCCAGGCTTTCTGCCTCGCTTCTTTTCAGTGTGTTACACCGTTCTTGTTTTTTACGCATCTTCCATATTTTCCCCAGCACTACCCTGCTATTATTACTACCTATGATGATTTCCAAAGCTCTTTCTTGTCCTCCCCTTGAATGGAGTCTAATTTTAATCTGTATCCATGTGTGTGTATGCATGTGTGTGTATGCATGTGCATGTGTGGGTATGTATGTATGTGCCACAGTGCATCATAGAGGTCAGAGAACAGCCGCAGGGGTGGGTTCACACCTTCTACATTGTATGAGACACAATGCTTGCTTGTGGCTGAGTAGCTGGCCTTCACATTTCCAGGGATTCTCTTGTCACTGCCTCCCATCTTGCTATGGATTTTGGAAGTGCGCTATGGTACCCTGCTTTATGTGTGTGCTGGGGGCCTAAACTCAAGTCTTCAACTTGCACCTCCCCCAGCTAGAAGAGCATTTGTTCTTTCTCTGGCTGACTCCTCCCTTACCCAGCTTCCACGGAGATGGCTCTGTGATACTGGACATCGCACCTATGAAAATCTTGCTCTAGGGGAGCTGTTGGTTCGGCTCCTTGTCCATGGACAGAGGTCTAACCTGACAGAGTCTATTTGATGCTTTCTGTGATGAATCAATTTACTTCCCCCTCAATGTAACTCAAAGGCCTTTCCCCAAACAGCCCCACCAGCAGGAGGAGCTAACTCCTGTCTGGATAAGAAGCAAGCACATCAGTTTTATTCTTTCTTACTGGACTGCTGGTGGCTCAGTAGGTTCTCTTGGATGTTTACTGCAGCAGCAAACAACAGTCTGTCTCATTTCAATGCGATCTGTACCTTTCCTCAGGATCGCCCTGGCTTTGCACCTCAGTCAGCTTTGCTGTTTCCTACACCGTGCATTCCAGGCTATACAAGCGCACTGGCTACTGCTCTGCCTTAAGCTGAGGTCTTGATAGGTAACAACTGTTGTGACTTTATTTCTAAGTAATTCAGTTGAGTTTTT
Source organism: Peromyscus eremicus (assembly GCF_949786415.1). Classification (NCBI taxonomy): domain Eukaryota; kingdom Metazoa; phylum Chordata; class Mammalia; order Rodentia; family Cricetidae; genus Peromyscus; species Peromyscus eremicus. Next base: position 54,959,464 of record NC_081425.1, on the reverse strand, counting down.
TTTGGTGTGTGGGGGGGAGTTCAAGTCAGGGTTTCTCTGTGTGAAACAGTCCTGGAACTTACTCTGTAGACCCTGCAGGTCTCGAACTCACAGCCTCCTGCCTCTACCTCCCGAGTGCTGGAATTAAAGGCATGAGCCACCATCACCCAGCTAGTAATTCAGTTTTAAGGCTTTCTTCCTGTCAATTGGAAGAAGCTTAATTTGATATTCATTTGTTGTTTTATATACTTGTTACTTTAAACAACTCAAAATTATATATTCAACAATAAAAAAAATCAAGCAAATATCTCATTAATGTGGCTAAATATAAAAATTTCATGTTTATCTCCAACTCTTTTTCCAAGAAGTAATCACTACAAACACTGATAGGTTTATTCATAAATTACTCTGATATTTTCATTATTATTATTATTATTATTATTATTATTACTATTATTATTTTACTCTTGCTGTCATTTTGTGTGATCATCCTGCATTTTTAGAATTCAGATTTCCTTTGTTATCTGTTGTCAATTTCTTTTAAAAAGATTTATTTTTATTTTTGTGTGTATGTGTGTGTGTGAGCGTGTGTGGAGGGATGCCTGAGGCCAGAAGATGTCATCAAATCCCCTGGAACTAGAGTTACAGATGATAGTCACCATGTGGGTGCTGGGAATATAATCCTGGTCCTCTGGAAGAGCAACCTGTGCTCCTAACCACTGAGCAATCTCTACAGTCCCCAAATGTATAGCTTTTTATATAACTTCTTAAAAAAAATCTTTAGCGGGCTTGGTGACACACAGCATCCAAGCATTTAGGAGGCAGAGGCAGTCAGATCTCTGTGAGTTCAAGGCCAGCCTGATCTACCAAGTGAGTTCTAGAACAGGAGAAACCCTGACTCAAAAAACAAAAAACAAACAAAAAAAAATCTTATAATTTTCACCTTAAATTCGATCTCTGCCTGGTATAAATAAGTATCTACTTGTTTGTTAAGATTTCCTTAAAATATATTTTCATGAATTTTAATTTTTTTTGCCATGCTAGAGATTCAGCCCAAAGTTGTGTATATGTAGGCAAGTACTCTACCTCTTAGCTACACACTTAGCTCCCATCAGCTGACCAATATAAATTGTATGGTACATAGTCATGGGGTACCATGTGACATTTCATACGTGATACTGTGGGTTATCTTCTCATGTGTTATCTAGAATTTTCCTATAGTATTTTGTAGTGGAAATGCCTTCTATAGGTGCATATTCTTGGATTTCAGAGAGACATTTAAGAAAACACTTAAACTCATTTCCATTGTTTACGATTACTGGTGTGGTTAGCATATTCTTAATTTTGTTTTATGTTCTATATTTACTGCACTTCTTCCCCCCTCTATTTTCTGACTTTTGTTAGATTACAATTTTCTTCTAATGACCTAGACATTCTGTGTTATGGCTCTAGTTTTGGCTCAGGTTTCTGGTTTGGTGTGGTTTTGAAATCAAGATCTAGTGCTGGTCAAACTGAGCCCATCCTCCCGGGTGCTCAGCCTGTGGACCACAGGGAAACAAGCTTCCTGGGCGAAGATGTGTTCTGTTGTCTCTGGGAGGAGAATTAGATGCTGCACCTGATCCACCCTCCTACTATGAGGGGAAGCAGCTGAGAAAGCTCATTCCAAAACAGAAATACAGGAGAAAAGCGTCATCTTCAGAGAAAGGGCTGGTTTGGTGATGCCAAATGCTGCAGTGCAGCTGTTGGGGACTTGGACCGTTCCAAAGATTCAGATTACGCTGTCAAGGTAACAAACACCTCACAGATTCTGCTTGTGTCTAGGTTGACAGTTGGAAAAATGAAAAAAGAAAGCCCCAGGAATGAGATATCAGGTTTGCCTGTAGCCAGAAGTTTTCCTGTGTCTGTCCCATAGCTGCTCAGTTCCAAATAAACACACAGAGGCTTATATTAAATATGAACAGTCTGGTCTACAGCTTAGGCTTATTACTAACTAGCTCTTGTATCTTGAATTAACCCATTTCTATTCATCTATGAAGTGTCTCGTGGCTTTACCTGCATTTCTTCTCCCTGTATCTTTGTTTGGATTTCTTGCCTGGCTCTCACCTGTCTTGCCATTAGCCAAAGCAGCTTCTTTATTAACCAATGTTGGCAACACATATTCATAGCGTATAGAAAGTCCATCCCCCAGCATTTGCCTTCTGGCTAACAAGTGGGGTCATGGTGGCCAGGAGTCAAGAACCACCAGGAGGCTACAGCAATTACCAAGATTTGAACTGAAGATGGGCCATAAACTGTCGGCAGCTGTACCCAGGACTTGTTTTAATCTGGCATGGAAAGCATGGGAGAGAGGAAAACGACTGTCAGAAATGTTTCTGCATCCACAGCAGGCTTGCCACCCAAGGCCGTGTGGTGAAATGCCAGGGTGGGTCAGGAGGCAGAGGGAGATGAAGGCGGGGGGCTTTACACAGCTATGTGAGAAAACCCAGTGCAAGCTGAGGACGGGCAAGTCTGAGTAGCTTCATGGGCTCTGGACCCAGGGTTGTCGGTTGCTGCCTGGAACCTGGCCTAGGGATGATGGGGCAAAGCTAGGTAACTGCCAGTGAGCACTGGGTGATAGGATACGGACTTGGATCAACTGGCTTGAATGTGAAACCAACTGTCGTGGACTGCCTCTAGGGACCAGCTGGCCCTGAGCGGAACAGCTTCCTGGGTCATCAAGACCCCAGATGTAACACCACCCAGAAATAAAAAGGCACGATTAATATAAAAGTCCCATCGGAGTGAGAAGGATGACTAGGAAACAGGAGCAGGTAAACACGAGGCAATGTGGAACGTCAAAGCTGGCTGTGGTGGGAAGTGGCTTATTCTCTGGAAAGGATCTTCAGGCAACATTAAAGGGCAGCCTACGGGGCTGGGAAGATGACTCTGTTGATAAAGTGCCTCACAAGCACGAGGACCCGAGTTTCCATAGAACCCACCTGAAAACAAAACAAAAGTGGTGGTGGTGTGTGATCCCAGCTCCAGGGACGAAAAAACAACTGGATCCCTGGGGTCAGTGGCTGGCCAACCTGGGCTAATTAGTGAGCCTCAGGCCAGTGAAAGACCCTGTCAAAAACCAAAATGGGTAAGTTCTGAGGAATGATCCCTGAGTTGACCTCTGGCCTTCATATCTTGAGCACACACATGTAGACAGGCACTCACAAACATAAATCCATCACACACACACAACAGCCCACAAAGGACCAAACTTGCCCTCTGCCATCTTTTGTCCAGAACTTTAATCCCAGCATTAATGCCCTGCCTCTCTGCTTCCAAGTCATGTGTAATAGTAATACAAGGACAAATGTCCGCAAAAGGTATTTTGAATTACTGAATTTACATGGAAAATCTCTCAAAGACAGGCAACTTCTAACACACCAGTTACACTCAGCAGCCCATCTCCATTTTGATGAGTAAATAAAAAGATCTGAGCTAGTTCAGAAAAGCCCAGCCCAGGAGGGCTGCTGCTCCATGTGCTCACACCTCCTCCCATTCTGGTTGATGGAGCCAGCTCCCCCTGCTGAGAGCTTCCAGAAGAAGCAGAGAGAGGCTGCCAGGCCTGCAGAAGGGACGCATACAGGACAGCAGAGAACATGGCCCTTGCAGCCTCCCCCTCAGCCAAGTCCAGCTGAGACACTGACCGGAGTTCACGGAGACAGGAAGCCAAGGCTGTTGAGAGCCAGCATCCGACCTCACCGAAAACAACAAGTGGCATCGTTCGGAATGCCCGAGGCAGCTGTATTTTACAGCAGTGTGAAGACACTCTGGAGCCTAGGATGGCTGAGACTCACAGAGGGTGGGCGCAAGGAGGGTGTCATCCACGCCTCCTGGGCTTCCCGTCATGTTGCCAGCTATGACGGACAGAGCCTGGGCCTGGTGGCTCTAACAAGCTAGGCTCTGCCATCTGTCATCAACGGGTCAATTAAAGACACAGTTAACAGTGAAAGCAGAGAAGTGAGAAGAATTCAAGATGACCAAGTCAACAAGAGGCAGCTGGAGAGATGGCTCAGTGATCAAGAGTGCCTGCTGCTCTTCCAGAGGAGTTCAGTTTCCCAGCACCGACATCAGGCCTCCTACAACCACCTTAACTCCAGCTCCAGTGGACCCAAATTCCTCCTCTGGCTTCCTCAAGTGAGTGTACACACACACACACACACAGCATACACTCACAGAGACACACGCATACATGGATAAAAATACATCTTTTTTTTTTTTTTTTAATCAACAAAAGGAACAAAAGTTCAGTGACTCCCCACAAAAAGGCCATCTTTGGGACCCTGACATGAGGCTTAGGTTTAAATAGAAGGCAATGGGTATGCACAATTAAGCAATCCTGGTCAAGGTTTGGTCCCACCTATCAGCACACCATGCAGCACCAGTCCCTCCTGCAGGTGCTCTGGCAAGCTACCAGAACTGTGTGAACCCCCCTTTCAAGAGACAAGCTCCCCCCCCCCCCCCGCTAGCATCCCCTCCCCACAGGAGATTTCCAGGGAAATTCTAATTTCTTGGGGTCCATTGTTCAATCATCTGATAGCCAAAGAGGAGGGGCACCAGGGTCTCTTTAGAATCTTCATTCCTGTCAAGGTGGTTACACTCAGGAGAGGCAAAGAAGCTGCCAGGGACTGCGTGTTCTGAGCCATTTTCTAACCAAGACTGCATGCCACCCCCATGGCGAGCATGGGGCAAGGTGCGTGTGACATGCAAACAATAAACCCTAGGCTTTGTCCTTCAATAAGACCTCACAAGACCCAACAAAGAGGAATGTGTCCCAGAGGGAAAGAGCAGAGCCCCCACGCCCCATCCCAAAGCAGCCATGGCTTACTGATTCTTGGACTGGGCTGCGGATGGCCTTAGGAATAGAAACAAGATACCCTGTCTCCACCCTCAGACCAGTGGGGATCCCAGAAAGGAATGCAAACAAACACACCCCCTCCAGCAGGATGTGCAGTAAGCAGGTCCTGCTAAGTACAGAAAGAACAGCTGGCATCTGAGGCGGGCCAGGAAGCAGAGGATGTCTACAGAAACAAGGGTGAGGTGAGGCTGATGCTGAGGTTTGAGGCAGCAGCTGGCAAAGGCCAAGGGGCAGGGGTGCTGCTGGGCACATATACAGAGGCCGGAGGACAATGTCAGGTCATAGAGACCAGGGGTGGGGCAACTGGAAAGGCCAGCGAAGAGATGAGAAGTAGGTGGTTCACCACTCAGGTTGGCTGCTTCTTCACCTGACATGAGAACTGTCTTGGGCCACATGACGTTCTACTCAGTCAACAGCTGCCTTGTTCCTAACAAGTTTCTCTCTGAGTGGCAGGCAGTACCCACTAGTTAACAGAGATGGACATTCCTAGCAACATGGAACCATCATGGAGCCTGGTTCCCATAAACGGCCAACCGAGCAGGTGGCCTTTGGGCAGTGGTTCCAGCTCAGTGACTCCCAGGAGAAGCACCAAGTGCCTCACTGTTGTGTCCCCAAGTGGTGGAAACTTTAGAACTTGGGTCACTGGGCTGGGGCAAGCCTTGAGGTCTTAAACCCTCCTCCCACCTCCTGTCCCCTCTCTGCTGTGACCAGCAAGCAGCCTCCCACTTCGGCCACCACACCTTCTCTGCCATGGTGGACAGGATCCCTTCTTACACCGTGAGCCAAATACACCCTTCCCCCCTCAAGTTGCTTCCTCTCAGGCACCTGGTCACAGCAATAAGAAAAGGGATACCCTCAGCCACGGGTCTGCTCTGCCCTCTGAGCCTACGCCAACTGGAAACACAGGCTGTCTTAGCAGCCCCCTCAGAACAGAGCAGAGGGAAACAGTGGCCCCAGAGCAGGTTAGTCCTGAAAGCCCTGGGCACAAAGGCTGCATCATCCTTCTCCCTTGACCCAAGCGATGACCTGGCTGGTGAAGTGTCCTTGCACAGACCTGACAACCTGAGTCCTGTCCTTGGATCCCACAAGGGGGCAGGAGAGAACTGACTTTGGACAGCTGCCCTCTGACCTCCACACGCACACTTAGACAGATGTGTACAGACAGAAAAATCAATAACTTGAAGCTTATCAGCAAATGTCTTCCCCCTTCACCAGGCACTAACAAATGGTGTCTGTGGAGGTCATTTCCAGCACATGGGTCCACAGCGACACCACTGAATGGGTAAGGAAAATATCATTCCCCATGGTATCCAGCCTTAGCCAGGAGTGGAATCGCTTCCTGCCACTATGTGAGTGAACCCTGAAGATTTCATGCTAAATGAAAGGGGCCATCCACAAATGGGCAGATGCTGAAGAATTCCACCTCCCTTAGGCTCCTGAGGAGTCAGATTCCTAAGCAGAATGTAGAGTGGGGGTGTGCTGGACCTGGACGGCAGTTATTTAATGGTGTCAAGTATCAGCTTTGAATGATGTTTCCTGGCAGAGCCAGGCGGATCTCTGTGAGTTCGAGGCCAGCATGGTCTCCAGAGCAAGATCCAGGACAGGAACCAAAACTACACAGAGAAACCCTGTCTCGAAAAACAAAAAAAAAAAAAAAAGTAATGTGAAATATTATGTTATGTGTGTTCTATTATAACATTACAAAAGGAAGATTTCCAGACTGTGTTGGGCCTTTGGTTGGACTTGGGCCTTCTGGGTCTGCAGTCTGATGTTTCCATGGTAACCGCAACAGGCAGATGCATGCCTGGCAGGCAGGATCTCATCATCAAACCAACAGAGTCACTGCACTGGTCTCCTGCCCACACATTCTCCTCTCTAAGCCACCTCCCTGAGGAAGCCCTGGTGTCAATCTCTGGCCACTGTGTCTCAGGTCAGTGACTCTGACCTGCTGGCTTCCTGTGGTCTCATGCCCTCCTCCCCTCTCCCACCTCCATCCTTTCCTAGCTCTTCCTCTTCCTTCACATTCATCAGGGTTGCTAAGGTGGAGACCCTACCCCCACACCCCAGATTGATTCCTTGAAAGCCTCACAGGTTATACATTACCGAGAGAGCTGGGTGAGTGGTACATTGTAAACACAGCACAGGGGAGGTTGAGGCATGAGGATCAGGAATTCAAGGTCATCCTCAGCTACACGGTGAGTTCAAGGCTGGCCTAGACTACATGCAAAGCTTCCTTCAAATCGCGGTTCCTTTGTGCTCCGTTTCTCCCAGACCAGATCTGCCACAGTAAGGCCTTCAGTTTCCTCATTGGGATCGCAACCAGGGAGGACTGACCTTCAACCGTGGGAAGACTGAAGTCCACCACGGACAGACTATCTCTTCCTACTCTCACTGTCCTGCATTTTGGCTCCTTAGAGAACCACTTACCATCTGAGTTCTCCAGACACTGTGTCTCAGGCCACTGTGTGGCCTCCAAGCCAGAGTCCTCCTAACGCCATGACTATTGCCTGGACCTGCACTCTTCCTCTTCTATACAAAAGGCTGGTGTGAGCTTCTGAGCCTGCTGGGTTAGGGGTTGCAGCACACCGCTGTGACTTTCCTCTGCTCAGTGACTCTGGTCTGTTCTGTGCTGTCTGTGCTGCTGTGGACTTAACCCAGGGCCTTGCAGCTTTCCCCTGGGGACATTCACAAACATGTATGACTTTTCTCCTCCTCAACTGCCTCCTCTATTAATCCCTGCAGACCTTCAGAGGAGAGAGGGAAGATTTCCATGTACCCTAACAGGGCTCCACCCACATCTGACTGTCCAGAGCAGCCGCCTCCCCAGGGAAGCCAAACATCAGTGAGGATGAGCCATCCCAGCGAAGGGTGGCATGTCCAGGTGACTCTGTTTGGATTAGAGGGAGCTTGTGGGCACGGACTTGGAACTCAGAACCCAGAGGATAGGTCACCTAGCTGGCTTCTGCAGCTGTGTGCCCGTAAGCAAATCAAATGACGTAACCGTCTGAGTGGCTCTTTCTTCCCTGTGAGCTGATGGCACATTTCCTAACCCATCAAGGTGTTGAAATGAGAAGAGGAAGTGGCACAGGAAGGGCCCTCATCTCAGGATTACACCCACCATCATCTCTGCCCTGTTTTTCCCAGGCACCCACACTCTGGTAGATTCTACTTCTCCCCCGATTCATTTCCCAGCCTGCAATCCAAGTATCTTTCTAGATAGAGTGCAAAAGGAATAGACCCCATTGGCTAATAAAGTTTATGGGATGCAGTATTAGTTACTTTTCTCATTGCTGGGACAAGGTACCTGATATAAATCAACTTAAGATGACGGCCCAACCACTTTTCAGAAGACACATAAAATGACCAGTAAATACATGGGGAAGGATGCTCACAAGGTTTAGCCAACTGGAAAATGAAGATCTGCTGAACTGACATGAGGCCAGGACAATGCACTTGCCAGATGTCCTTGAAAACAAGAGGATGTTTGCAGTTATGGTAGAATGCTACTGTCACACTCCGACACGTATTTCCTTGGCCAGATGTCATGTTCTTCACATTTATCTTCTTGGAAAAAAGGTTCAATTAGTAAAATGTAAAAAGCTGCTTTTCGTCCGGTAAGAAAAAAAGCAAACATTACAGACTGCTATCTTACACGCTCTGTATTTTGTAATCAAAGTTGTAACAGTGTAAGGTGGCTAAGAATAAAGACTCTACTCCCTGCTTCCGGAACAAGCTGAGTCCTTTGCTGTTCCTCATTTTGGTCTCCGTGGTCTCCTCAACCCCAATCTTTCACAGGGAGAAGCAAACCAAAACTACACCAAGATTCCAGCTCAACCTAGTCAGAATAACTATCATAAAACTAAAGAAGCCCCCGTATTTGAAGGTGACTGTGGGCTGCCCATGCCCTGACCATTGATACTGCAGGGAGAGAGGGTCAAAAGCTTTTCCCCATGTTTGGAATGTCTGCTCCAGTCCTTGCCAAACTCTTGTGATTTGTTTGTTTGTTTGTTTGTTTGAGACAGGATTTCTCTGTGTGTAGCCCTGACTGTCTGCAAACTCACAGAGATCTACCTGCTTCTGGATTCCTAGTGCTGGGCTTAAAGGTGGGAGCCACCACCACCTGGCAACTCTGGTGCTTTTAACACATCTTCCTTCTCACAACCACATCTGTATCCCGGTTGCTGACATCTGGCTAGCGGTGCTTTCTACCAGCGCTGGGCACTGTCCTCAGAAGCTTATGGAAGACATTTGTGGACACCCTAGGGACAGAGAATGGACAGGGAAACCACCACACACAGTGAAACTGGAGAAGCTGCCCAGAGCATCATGGGACAGCTTTTTACTCTACATAGTAGTTGGCTCAGGGATGGGAGACTCAAGTCAAGACACAAAGGCTTGACACCAGCACTTCAGAAGCTATGGCCTGGCCCCATGCCCATCTGCTAGTGCCTGGAATGACCTCTGTGATAAAAGCTTTGCCACTGAATTTATTGCTGACTTTTCTGCTACCTCCCCAACAACTGTGCAGTAAACCTTATAGATAAAAACAAATAACAGCCAGGCAGCGGTGCGCCAGGCAGCGGTGGCGCACACCTTTAGTCCCAGCACTTGGAGGCAGAGCCAGGCGGATCTCTGTGAGTTCGAGGCCAGTCTGGTCTATAGAGTGAGATCCAGGACAGGCTCCAAAACTACACAGAGAAATCCTGTCTCGAAAGAAACAAAAGAAAATCTCTCTCTCTCTCTCTCTCTCTCTCTCTCTCTCTCTCTCTCTCTCTCTCTCACACACACACACACACACACACACACACACACACACGAATATTATTTATCCCTAAAGAATGAAATTATGTCATATGCAGGAAAAATGGATGGACCTGGAAGCATCATGTTAAACAAGATTAGCCAGACTCAGAAAGACAGGTGTTGCCAGGTGTAGGGGCACATACGTTTCATCCCAGTATTCAGAAGGCAGAGGCAGGTGGATCTCTGTGAATCTGAGGCCAGCCAGAATTATATAGTGAGAACCTGTCTCAAGATAAAAGAGAAAAATAAAGTATCATGCTTCCCTTCACATGTGGAATCTGGGAGGGACGAAAGCAGAAGGGACTCTAGGAGGGAGAAGCATGGGAAGGGAGGGGCAGACAAGGAGGGGAAGATACCATCCAAGCCTGTTACGTACAAACAAACATGATCTGTCACATGGAACTCATTATTTTGTACATTTAATGTACACTAATAAAAACAGAAACTGGTAGTGAGATATGTATGACACTCGGTCTACCATTTTAAGCATGTTTAAGTGTACAATTCAGAGGCATTAAGAACTGTAGAGGGAAAAACAGCTTTCGCTCTACCTTTCACAGTTCTTTTAATAACTGAGAGTAAAGCAAACAGAAGCTTAACAAGGTGTACCCCTCATGCACACAGGGAGGAGCCCAGTAAAGGAACTAATCATGAAGAGTTAGCTCAGAGGCTTGCCCTCTCGGGACTGAGATACAGCTCAGAGGACCCATCAGGCAGCTCACAACTGCCTACAACTCCAACTCTAGGGGACACAACGCCCTCTCCTGGCCTCCACTGGCACTGCACTCACATGTGCGTGCACATGCACACTTAAAAATAAAAAATAATCTTAAAAGAAGAAAATCAGGCTTGAATGGAAGTCAGGAAGGCATACAGACTAGTACAACAGCATGGGACTCCTTGGTTTCGGTCATGCACACACCCCACTCTGACCTAGCAACCTGCAAGCAACCCCACCCACCTTGGGCTGCATGCATGCCAACTTGGAACAGCAGAGGTTTCTCCTTCCCTAATGTCCAGCACTATTCTATTACATCATACTCTGCTTGTGTCTGGTAAGAAGACAGGGAAGGGCTGCCATACCCTGCTGCATCAGTGTTTTGACCAATTGTCTTTTAGTGATTACATCCCAGTGCATATAGCAGCAGCACCTGGCACATTAGGCACTTAATTATTTAAAAAAAAAAAAAAAGGCATGAGAAACTAGTGGTCTAGACTATGTGAATGAAGGATGAACCTACACCTGGGCACGACCTGGACAGCTCTATACCTGTCTCCCAGAGGCTGGACCAGGCTGGTGCATCGGGGAAGAGCCTGATCTGTCTGGACCTGAGGAAATCAGACACTCCCCAACCTGGGTGTGTCACCTTTACCTCAGCCTGCTGTATCACTGGAGGCCAGGCCCTGCCATCCCTGGGTGAGTAACCAAACAGTAACCCGGGGAGGTGTAACCGAGGAATTCCTTTCTCAGGGACACGTGAGGCCCACTCACTGCATGCCAGACTGCCCTGAAGCAATGCCACCATCAGCTGCCCGTATGCTGACTCTGCCAGGTGACCCCTGAGGAGCGTTGGGACGTGGCTGCTGCTTCGGAGCTTCTGCTTTTAGGGAGGTCTCACTGTGTAGCCCAGACAGACTCAAACTCTGGACTCTCCTTCAGCCTCCTAATGCTGAGATGACAGGGGTGACTTTGCCTACCCAGCATAAGCTTTTCACATCGCACAATCCCAGCAGGAGAGCCAAGCTACCAGAAACAACAGAATGTTTCCATCGGTTGCTGCTCCATCTTTATGTATTTAACTTGGTACGGTGACAGGTGGCTGTTTTCTTTGTTTGTTTGAGACAAGGTTTCTCTGTGTCGCCCTGGCCATCTTGGGATTCACTCTGTAGACCAGGCTGGCCTAGAACCAGAGATTTGCCTGCTTCAGGTGCTGGGACTAAAGGTGTGCGCCACCATCAGCAGGCCAGATGGCAGATTTCTTAAGAAAGAGCCATCACAGACATGTGACCCCAACACTCAAGAAGCTGAGGCAGGAGGATCATAAATTCTAGGCTAGCCTGAGCTACATAGTAAGACTCTATCCCAAAAAACAAAAACAAGGAGGAGGAAGAAGAGGAGAGGGGAAAAGTGTGGTACACACTGTAATCCTAGTTCTTGGGAGGCTGAGGGAAGAGGACCATGAGTTCCAGGCCTGCCTGGGCTACATGAGACCTTTCTCAAAAACAGAGACAAAAATAAGAATGAGACGCTGACACTGGCTCTGACCTGTCTGCAGCCCTGACCCACATCCCTGTCTTTCCCATACTCCTGATCCCAAGAATGAATGCCACTCATGTTGGCAGTGGGGGTGCTGAGGAAACACTTCATAAATTACTTGTAGGGTCCTCACAGCCACCGTCCTCCAGGGAGCCATCATGTGATGCCAGTCTTCTCTGACCCGACCTGAGTGTCTCTATCCATGCCACTTGCCAAGTCCTAGAGAAGAAGGAAGCCAGAGGGCTCTGGAGTGGATGTCAAAGCCCTTCCTTACCCCAAGAGGGTAAAAAGTATGTTTGTGTGGAGACAGAAGGCATGGCCGGCAACCTGTAAAGTGTCAGACCCCAGGCCAAGTACGGGGCAGTATGAGGATCCCCAAGATCGGAACGCAAACAGAGCAAGGACTGAGTCTGCAGCAGTGACAGGGTCCGGAAGTAAGCATCACAATGACAGCTACTATTTTCTTTTCTTCCTGAGGACCTTGAGTAACCACTTTGTGATATTGTGATTTATAATGACACACACACCACCCTATTCCCAGTACAGCGCTCATAAGATGCTTGGAATTCTCTAAATTATTCATAATAAGCCCTTTCAACCCCAGTGTATGCTAATGAGGTGACTCTTAGGAATATGGAGCTGGGTCCTGGGAAACAAAGTGTGACCAGAAGACTGGAAGGTCCAGCCCCACCCATGGCTAGGGAGGTGGAGGCAGGCAGTTTGCGTCAACTTCCAGGGGCTAAGAAGCTCATGACTCATGTCCTGGGACTAAGTCTCCCCAAAGGAGGGGTTCAGCTTCCACAGAGATGAACACATGGGGTGCTGGCAGGGTGGATCCCCAGAGGAGAGGCAGCACTACGCCCCTCAACTGCTAAGCAATCATCTTACTGCTGAAATGGCAATTCCCAGACCTTTTTGAAAAACGATTTTCCATTGTGTGCACACTAGTGGCAGTCAGAAGACAACCTGTGGGAGTTGGGTCTCTCCTTCAATCATATGGGCCCCAGGACCAAACACAGGTTGGTCAGCAGGTACCTTTCCTGATAAGCCAGCCACCTCACCAGTGCCCCTCTCCCACATAAGGTATGAGAAAGAGAGGCAGAGGGGCAGATAGAGACAGAGAGAGAGAGAGAGAGAGAGAGAGAGAGAGAGAGAGAGAGGCAGAGAGAGAGAGAGAGAGAGAGAGAGAGAGAGAGAGAGGCAGAGAGAGAGAGAGAGAGAGAGAGAGAGAGAGAGAGAGAGAGAGAGAGAGAGGCTTCTCTGAGTTCCATGGGGGTTCTGGGAACCTCTGATTTGTAGCCAGCCAGTCAGGAGGTGAAACTGAGGCAGCCGTGAAGCTGGCTGCAGACTGCAGGTTCCATGTCAACTCTACGTAGTACGGAGCTGATTTCAATCACAAGTTAACCACCTGGCAGTGGAGAATGGGTCACTGTGGGGAAAACCACCCCGAACGGTATCAGAAATAAACTACAGACAGTAGTTGACACAGGACAGAGAGAAACAGGATGTTTCTTCCACAACTTTAAGCACAGCTCTTCTGCAAACGCTCTGTAAATAGGGCAAAATCACATCACCAGCATTACCCACATCACCCCCACCCCCCCATCCCCACCCTCCACCGTCCCAGTGCTGAGGATGGAGCCCATGGCTTCCTCCATGCTAGGCAAGTTCCACCACTGTGCTGCGTCCTCAGCCCCACACGGACATTCCTAACCAGCATGTTTCTTAATGAGGTAGTTCGGGTTCACAATCAACCTCAGCAGCCCCTCCTACCTGCACACCTCCTTTCCGAATGACTTTCGCCACTCCTAGACATCATCAGGGTAAAGTCTTGGTTGGCCCAGTGGCTTGCTCAACTTAGGGCAGTGGTTCTCAACCTCGATAATGCTGCGACCCTTTAATACAGTTCCTCATGTCGTGGTGACCCCCAACCATAAAATTATTTTCAATGACTTGTGATCCTTACAGGGCAGGGGCCAGGACCCTAGGAGAGGTGTCACCAGCCAAACTTGGAGAGGTGACGGAAGAAAATGAATCTCACTCACCATCATTATAGCCCTCAGTTCTGGGTGGGAGCCAGACCTACTTAGCATCATTTGGGGAACCTGAGGAGTAGAAAGATAGTACTTGGTACCTCTGCCACCAGGAAACAGAGTCTCCAGATAAGATTCATAACTCTGGAATAATGATGGTCCACTCAAGACCATATGCAAATGTATGGGTTGAGTGGATGCTCTATAGCTCACAGATATGCCTGGGGTTATTAGAGAAGGACTGAGGTGGGAGTGGGCCTGGAGCAGGACCCTGAAAATGGAAAAGGACTCATTGGGGAGGGGTCCCTTAGTGTGGTCATGGAGAGGGCAGAGAAGTATAACACATCAGCCTGGGCACAAAGCAGGGGGCCAGGGTGGGAACACTCCACTGTCGTTTATTTCACCTAACGCTGCCTGATTCCTGGAGATGGTCAATGCCCTCAGATCTAACACTAGCAAGGCCTGGTTAAAGCTCTAGGGGAAACACAAGACCTCTAGGGAAATGTGTCTGTCACCAAAGCAGGCCCATGAGAAGCAGGAATCAAGGTGAGGCCTGGTCTAGAAGGGCTCTGCTGATGCTTGGTTTAGGAGAAGGTGAACACTGCCACACTGGTGGCTCCGTCCAGACGGCTCCATTAAGCAGGCTACCTACCGGCTTCTGTGCACAACTCCACGCTCAGCCCCATAGGAGGCATCTCTTGGCCAATGTTTTTGCCAGTTCACAGAGACACTCTGCTCTTGGGGAAGATCCATGTCAGACTTTTTCTGGGAAGCTACATTTCCCCAGTGCTCCTTCTCTACTCCCTTTGCGGGTGCCTGGTCCCCTGGCAGCCTGCTCCCTGGTTCTTCCTGTCATTTCACAGTGCCCAGGGGTATGGTGGGGGTGTGCACCCATTACACTACACAGAAATAAAGAACACTCCCACCCACCAACTCTTCAACTCGGGAGGGGCTATTTTAGGTTGCACCTGCCCCAAGGAAAGATCAACAGCCAATGTCCTTATTTACAAGTGGAAAGGCTGAGTCAAGGCACTGACTTATCAAGGCATCCTCAACACTCCAGTGACTCAGTGAGGTCAATATGCCACCAAACCCAACAGACAACTTTATGCCTTCAGGCCCTACTGTGTGCACGGTTATGGGGCTTAGCCAGAGCCAACACTTCCCGCTGTGGTCCTACATGAATGCAGCTCAGCATCATGAGGTCAATAACGCTGGAATCCTAGCTAAGTGTGGTAGCTCAGGCCTGTAATTACAGTATTCAGGTTTAGGCAAGAGGATCTGGAGTTCAGGAAAGCCAGGGCTACATATCAAGTTCAAGCCTAGCCTGAGTTATATGGAGAGACCCTATATTAAAACAAACAAACAAAAAACAGCAAGGGATATGATCTTGCCTGAGATGTTAAATCCTCTGGACACACTGAGAGGCAACCCATGCACACACACAGGCACACACACAGAGGCAGATAGATGATCAAAAGACAGATAGACAGACAGATACATCCCGTATGCAAAGGATTTGCTAATAACAAGTTTGTGGATTCTGTGGTTTTAGTTCTCTGAGAGACACAGCACCAAGGGAGTCTGTCCATTTTGTTACAAATGTTAAGTACAACCTTTTTTACGGTGAAGCACCCCTAACAGGGCTCTGTAGAGTTACAAGTGTTTGCCAAGCATGTAGGAGGCCCTATTCAATCCAGAATAATCTTTTTAAAAAATAGTAATTCTGAAGTATCACCAGGTTGAAACTTCCAGTCTCAATGTAGATCCAGCCTGAAAAGGCCAGATCCCCAACCCTAGGTACTAGGGCCAGGCCCTACTCAGACTTGGACATCTGACTACTTGGCTTTCTCATCCCATCACCCAGGACACCACCCCATCCATCCATCTTCACTGCTCAGCTCCAGCAGCAACAGGAATTCGAGCAGCAGCTGTGAAGAGCAATTTAGGACCCAAAGTGCCCAGAGGCATGCACTGCCCAACTCCCAACACTTCCTACAAGTCTAGGGTGTGTGTACACCTGTTGAATCTTTCTAAGGCTCGTACTGAGGAATCAGCATTTACTCTCATTGCTCGTTTTCTCCTATTCCTTCCCCTTCCAATAAATATCTTTAATCTTTCTCTTCCATCTTAATCTGCTCTTTTCTCCCAGCCCCAGTGGGACTGGGGATCAAATCTAGCCTTGTGCATGTTAGATAAGCACTATCCTGAGCCAAATCTCTAGCCTGTCATACTCATCTTTGCTAGAAGACATCAGGTCACTCTGGAAAGGAGGTAAGAAAGAAATAGGACGAGGGAAGGAAGGAGGGAGTCAGGGAGAGAGACAGAGAGAAAGAACACTATGGACACTGGAAACATACCTAACAATCAAATTACAAAGTTACATTTAACTTCACTCTGGGGCTCCTGCTGTGTAGTTACCAGAAACATTTACATTTTTGCTTTTTTAAAAATTATTATTAAAAACACATCCTGGCTGGTGAGATGGCTCAGCAGGTAAAGGTACCTGCTACCAGGCCTGCTGACCCAAGTTCAATTCCCAGAACCCACATGGTTAGAAGGAGCGAACTGACTCCCTCAAGTTGAACACACACACACACACACACACACACACACACACACACACACACAAATCCCAGTGAAGATAAACAGAAGCTGAACTCTGGGCACTACTAGGGAAAAGTAAAACAGTAGACCTACTATGGAAAACAGTAAGGAGAAAGTGAAGCAGAATCACCACATGACCCAGGACCCGGGAATGCCATACCTGAGTGGGCACTCATGTCTGAGTAGACACTCAGAAAGAGCTACCTCAGCCTGGCCAGCTTCTGCAACACTGTGGGCGGCAACCCCCGAGAGGGCACTGCAGTCCCCCCAGACAGTGTTCATGACCCTTCACCCACAGTGCCTGCGACAAAGAACGCCTCATATGCAAGGGTGCTTGGGATTGGGGAATACTTTCAGGGATCGCACTGGTGGAGCATCTTCAGTCTGGATCAGAAACCCCACACGTGGGCCAGCGCGATGGCTCAGCGGGCAGAGGCACTTGCCTTGCCACCAAGCCTGACAACCTGAGTTCCCACATGGTGGAGGGACTCTGACCTCCACATGCACACCGTGGCACACACACACACCACACAGATAAATGTAATAATAAAAACTTGGAGCATCTGGGTAAAGCAGTAGACTGGAAGCTGCCTCCATAGGACCCAGCGAAAAGTCACAATGAGTAAAAACAGACTATTCCAAAAAGAGGTGGAACTTTGGAAAAATCACAAAGGTGGTGCCCGAACAGCTGAGAAGTACAAAGAAAAAGATGGGCGAACCAAAGGACAGTGAGCAAGCCAAGCACAACTCCAGACACAGCTCCCTGGCAGAGGAGAAGCAGAAGCCTCATCCAAGAGGAAAGCCAGGCAGCCCTGATGAAGAGGCTGGCAGTTCACCCTCAGGACAGCCAGCCCCACAAACCTCAGGGCCTATTGGGAGTTTTGGTGAGACGATATTCCCTCTGACCAATGGATCCACAAGTGAAGAGGAATCCCATTCTATGGCCTGGGGCCACCTTGAGAGGCAGCCTACTACTTAAAACTGAGGACCCTGGAGGCTGGAACAAGGAACCACCATAGGTCAGGGGGATGGAATCGAACCTGTCCTGGCTGTCGGGTCAAACAGCCCCGGGAGGCAGGTGTGTGGAGAGCACAGGGCTAGACACCGACAAGCCAACAAGTGCACGCGGCAGGCAGTTCAGCTCAGGCCAGGAAGAGGGAAAGGTGGCCTTGGTCTCAGGGCCTGGGAGCAGACTCCATCAACTGAGAAGAGCCCTGAGGTCTCACAGCCTGAGCCCGAGGCCAACAGGATTAACCTGTAGAGCCTGACACTCGGAAGCTCCTGCAGCTGACCCCTCTAGCAGGAAGGCCGATATTTAGGAGGTTTGGATACAGGAAGTCAGGTCCTCCATGTGCACACATTACAACATTCTAGCTACTTCCCCCACTCTAAAACCTTGGAAGAGTCCTTCAGCTGTGACGTTAGGAACCCAGCAGGTAGGATCCAGAGTTTCAGGGCAGACTGATGTTCAGCTGTGACGTTAGGAGCCCAGCAGGTAGGATCCAGAGTTTCAGGGCAGACTGATGAGAAGGGAAGCTACCAAAGTGAACACGGCTCTAGCAACCATCAGATGCTGGTCCAGTGCAGGCTCAGCACCGCCACAAACCTTGGAAAGGCAAGAGTCCACACAACCTCCTGCCCTCCCTGCGCATCTAACGAGCAGTCTCCCATTTTCGAGGGTCCAGAAACCTGCTCCAACAATATTAAAAGCTGCAAGAGAAAAACGCCGAGTCACTGACAAAAGAGAATATAATCTCAGATTTCAAATCAGCAATAACATAAATCAGGAAAGCACGAAGCAGTGCTTCAAGCCTTGAAAGTCAGTACCTATCAGCCACGGCTGAATGTCCAGCAAAGCTACTGCTTACAACGACATGAGACTGACACTCGGCTTACTGTGCCCAGAGGGCAATTATCTTTTTTAAAATATTTTTATTTACTTTTTAAATTTAATTTTGTTTTTTTCTTTTTTAAAAAAAATATTTATTTATTTATTATGTATACAGTGTTCTGTCTGCACAACAGAAGAGGGCACCAGATCTCATTATGGATGGTTGTGAGCCACCATGTGGTTGCTGGGAATTGAACTCAAGACCTCTGGAAGAGCAGCCAGTGCTCTTAACCTCTGAGCCATCTCTCCAGCCCAGGCAATTATCCTTTACCTGACAGAAGAATAAGGACATGTCAAGGCAAGCACAAACTTTGGCAGTTCATGGCCACTAGGTCTTACTTCAGAGGATACATAAAGGAACAATATACACAGAGGAGCACTACGTAAGGAATCCATCATGTCTAACACAGTAAATCAGCAAACCCTTAATACCAACAGGGAGAAAGAAAAACAAACTAACTAACTAAACCCAACCAACCAGGAAAACAAACAAGAAAATTAAAGCAACTAGCAAACATTTCTCAATAATAACCTTAAGTGTAAACAGCTCAACTTGCCAAGAGACATAGACACTGACTGGATTGAAAAGCAAGGTCCACCTACTGGGCAGGTCACCCAAAGTAAAAATCAACAAAGACCTCAGAGTTAAATTACACCATAGGTCCCATGGACTAACAGATCCACAAGATGTCCCATCTAACAGATATGGGATATCTATTCTCTAAACAGCCTACAGAACATTCTAAAACAGACCACAATGTAAGTTTCAACAAGCACACAACCCCACCTAGCTTTAGCTACTTAACCTTTATTTTAGCAAGGTGTCAAAAACAAAGGGGCGGGGAGCTCTTGAACAAATGGTGCTAGGGAGGCTGGGTATTCACCCGAGAAACAATGGAACTAAATCCGCATCTCTCACAGCACACAAACATTACTTTAAAATGGATCCAAGACCTTTCTGTGAGATGGGAAACTGCTTGAGGAAGCATCCATAAAACATAGGCACGGGGTGGGGTGGGGGATGGGGGGTGGGGTGGGAGGTGAGGGGTAGGGTGGGAGGTGGGGGGTGGGGATGGCTGCTCCTGTGCTTTGAGGGGTCAGGCCTGGCCACGGGCAGAGAAAGCCACCCCAAAACAACCAGCATCCCCCCTTTTTTGTTTACTGTTGATGAACAGCCAGGGGTCAGAAGAAGGGGCAATGCTATCATTAGACTACCTCCTGTTGAATGGGGGCGTCCAAGTCCTCAGAGCAGGCGTGATCTTCACCGTGACGGTGTCACAGGGGGTCGCAGGCCTCTGGCTCTGTAATAGCAAGTGTTTAAAAGTCTGCCCAGCCTGGTCTACAAAGCTTCCAGGACAGCCAGGGCTGTTACACACACACACATACATACATACACACACACACACACACACACACACACACACACACACACAAACTGTCTCTAAAAATCAAAAACTAAAAACCATAGAAGAAAAGAAAAAAAAGAAAGAAAAAAGAAAAAGAAAAAGCAAGAAAAGAGAAATCTTTTGGATGTGTTGTTGAAGACATCCAGACAGGAAGTTTATGAGGCAGGGTGAGACTAGTTGGATTAAGAAAAGGAGAATGGGGTTTAAGAAGGGTATGTCCAATTCCATACTGGACTGCCAAGGAGCCACTGGCCAGAGGCATCAAGCTGCTCCTTATGTTTTTGGAGATCCATCTGGAGATGTCAGATATTGTCTTTTACTATACCTGACTGGTTAACACAGAAGCAACATCCCTCCCTGAGGAAGAGACAAAGACCACCTCTCTCTGTTGTTAGTGAATCCAATCCTCTAGGACTTTGTAGCTCTACGGCCAGTGAGTCTACTTGGCCTTGAAAGGTAAGGATGGTCTGAACAACGTACTGGAGAACCTGGATGAACTGAGAAGTAAATTAACAGTATATATAGCTAGGGAACTAGTCATCCCGCTGTTTAGTGTTGACACCAGTGGTTCTATCCAGGACTGCCAGAAAGGGTATGACCTGAACAGCTCATCTATCACACCATGCTGCTATAAACCCTGTGATGGGAATCAGCAAGGGTTCTTCACCTAGTATCTAGGTACCACTCCTAGTTTTAGAAAAAGGAATACCAGGGCACAAGTCCCAGACCACCCAGGGGGTAGGAAGTGGTAAATTGAGTGCCATAGAGAATTCGAGGCATTGTGCATGTCTGGGCATAGGGTCTGGGTGGTAGTACTAAGGGTTATGGTATTATTACAGTCTGTAGAATCCAGTGTGCCCTGGAAGTGTGTTCCTGAAGAGTTAAAGCAGTCTGTGATACCAAAGAGAGAGATGTGGGAGAGATAAGGGATGGCAGTGCTATTTGGCTTAGAGCAATTATTAAGTGTCGAGGTGAGAGTCTACTAAGACAATGGGCAAGGCCACAAATGGTGGTCATGACTTTGACCTGGAGGGACACACAACCAACATTCTCCAAAGTGACCAGGCAGAGTGTTACTCAATAGGTAATGCTTAGAGGTTAAAGGCTGAAACAAGAGACGGTGTGACAGGGAGGTAGTATCAGTATCGTCTAAGACGGGTACTATGAGGGAGGTAAGGAGCACTGAGGAGCTTTGGACCACTTCTACTGTGTCTATACCCAGGGGTTGAGAGTGGGGCGTGTACCATCTGTATTTTGATGGTGCCTGATGGGAGGCCGTGATAAATGCTATAGTTAAGTTTACCCATGACCCCCGTCTCCCATCCGGGGTGCCATGGGTTCTTACTTAGGATATAAAAGATCCCTCACTTTGCATAAATGGTAGAATACCTTCCTGAATATGCATCATGTCTCCTACAGGACCAATAAGGGCAGCCTCCACAAGTCTCTGCCAATGTTGACAGTAATCTCTAGAGAGAAAGCAAGCATAGGGGACAGGTGTTTTAGAAGTTGATGTAGATGTTACAGGGACAAGTATCTCCTTTTGGCAACCTGCTGGTGAGCAGTCTCCAGAACCCACCACGCAAGTGGTCTGGTTGAACCATTAAATATAGATTTCATAAACCTCTGAAATTTTAATATAACAATAGCATAGAGGGTGAAAGAAATCTGAAACATTTTTCATTAACTTAGATCACTTTCTTATACCTTTACAACGTACATACCTTAAAACACTAGCTTTCCCATCCTGGGACACTTGCGTAGTCTCCCATCGCTTACTTCAGCGTTCATGTTCCCAGACCTTTATAACCCTTTCTTAGACCCCCAGAGTTTATTTCCGCTTTCACGTTCTCCATCCAACCATTTCTACAGACATGAGTAGTTATCACCGAGAACAGTCACAGCAAAGCGAGTTCCTCCAGATCCTTCTGTTCTCCTCTCCTCTTTCTGTCACAGTCTGGTGGCCCACATGACAAGGGACAGAGATTGTGCAGCAAACCTTGAAACAAACATGCTTGGGTCTAGAGGAGAGGGAGTCATAACCCAACTCCAGAGCTAGCTTTCCAACAAGGCAGAACAATTTTAATATCACCCTCACTCAAAAGACATCTGAATCCCTGCGAAACTGAATCTAGTGGCCAGAAAGCCCAGAAATAAATTCTAAGCCCTTGCCCTCAAAGTAGACATGGCAAGTGGCATTAGCGGTGATGGCTGGCAGCTAGCAGCATCAGAGGGGAAAAAAAAAAAAAACAATAAATACAGAAGATAGAAAGCTCACACACTCACAGGAGACCAGTCAGAAGCAAAACATGCAGTCAGAAGCAAAACATGCAGTGGCCATCATCACTCATACATTTAGCTGAGCCTGACCCATTTGCATCTCTGCTTCCATATCTGTCACAAGACTTATGGACACACCAGAAAACACAGATTCATTTGCACACACAGACAGACAGAAAAAACTTTCCAAACAACCAGGACCAAGTAGGTGGGTGGCATCTGCTTTTGCACTGGATGGGAGTGAAAAGATTTTGTATTTGGATGATGATTTTGTTTGTCTACATGGGGGGGGGTTGGGGTGTCACATACTGGGGGATGCACCTGGGAGGCCAGCAAGGGAAAAGGTGTGTTGGATTGTGTGATTTGGAGGAAGAGGAGGAGGGCAATGGTCGGCAAGCCTGGGGTCCAGTGGAATGGGGGAGTAAAAAAAAAAAAAAAGCTCCTATTTGGGCTAAGAGGTCCCTTTCCAGCAAGGGGACAGGATAGGTTGGCACTACTAGGAAGGAGTGGGTAAGGTGCCGATCCCTAAAGACACAAAACTAAGTGGTAGGATTTGGTGAGGCTGGTAAGCTGTCCCCCTAACCTGACGATAGAGGAACAAGTAGGAGAGGTGCATCCCTAAAACACTGTCAGGACAAGCAGGTGGCCCCAGTGTCCAAAAGGAAGGAGATAGATGCCCTGATACTGTGGAATTTACCTGAAGTTTCCTGTCAGAGATGTCTGCAGTTGGGCCCAGACTCCCCGTCATCCATGGCCAGACCAGGAAGTTGGCTAAAGGGCGACCTGGGCTTGATGTCCTCACACCACGAGGGACATGGAGGCAGTCAACACCCCAATGCCTTTTTTGATGGCACCGTGGACATGGCTCAGGTGGTTTACGGGGGGTTTGGACAGGCCTGGGATCTGTGAAACTTCTGACTGCATTTGAAACAGGGACCTGGGGGTTCTCAGGTTTTGGGAGGCCAGGGAGCCTGGGCAGTTGCTATGGCCTGTCGAAAGGCCTCTGCCAGCATCAAGTATTTTTGTTTGGGGGCTTTTTCATCTCTTCCATAATACACTTTAAAGGCCATTGCTAAGACTTCTGCCTGTGGAGTCAGGGATCCTTTCTTTAGACATTTAGGTTTGCCCTAATATCAGGGAAACTCCGGGAGAAGTAGTAGGTCATGAGAAGTTTCTTTCCATCTGGGGTCTTAAGATCCAGTTTGATATATATTAAGAGGGCCTTCATAAGGCAGTCTAGGAATTGGATCGGTTTTTTGTGTTTGTCCTGGATGACCTCTTAGATTTTTTCATAATTAGCACATTAAGGGTGGCCTTGTGGAGACTGGCCAGGAGGCAAATTATAAATTGGTCTGCAGCTCGAATGCCCTCAGCAGTATTGTAGTTCCATTCCTGGTCCTGGTCGGGACCACCTCAGCAGCATTAGTTTGGCGGATTTCATCTGCGTGTGCCCTAGCCTGGTCCCAGACTCGCTCGCACTCCTCAGGGAGGCTACTGGTGAGAATCATAGATTGGGAGATATACTAGAACTCTTTAATGACAGTGATCGAGAGAGATCGCCTAAATAAGAAAGGAGTATGTACCCTGACCAAGTCGTCCACCCCATCAACACCACAAAGGGCCAGATTAGGCTGGGGGAGGGGGGGTCCCATGGTGGGAGGACTAAGGGCTGCCAGTGGGCTGAAGGTGGGGGCCAGGGAGATTGATTAGGGTGGCCTGTCTGAAAAGGGAGGGGCGGGAGAGAAAGAGCTGGGGGTTGACGCCAACAGTAGGGAGGCTGAATCCAGAGTGGTTTGGGCTTCATAGCTGGGAAGTTAGTGGTGAAGAGGAAGGACAGAGCGAGGACTTGAAGAGGGTAAGAGGAAGCTGGAAACACAGGGGATGGGACTCTTTCCATTTCCCCCATCGTTCACAGTATTTGTAAAGGTCCCAAATAATACTAGGATCTAGCATGCCATTAGGTGGCCATTTGGATTGATTGTCTAAGGGGTACTGAGGCCAAATTTGATTGGAAAGATGAGCAAATTTAGGGCCCTTCAGATCGGGTGCTACATGGAGAGCCTGAAATTTTTCTAAAGGCATCCCAAGGGGGAATGAGAGGGTGTGGAAAACCGTTCCCATGGATGAGAAGGGGGGAAAAAAATGTCACTGCAGCCTGTAGTCACAGGTCTCCCCAGGACTCAAGGAGGACTGAATGAGAACCAAGTTGTTCATGGGTCACCAACACTCAACAGGGGTCAGGAGCTTAGGCTGGCTAAGCCAGAGGAGGGACTCAGCACCTGGTACCAGGGCTTTGTAGAGGACAGAAGACCAGGACAAAAACCGAGCTCTACGAGGGTGTGTGTGCGCCATTCACAGGAAAGGGTTGGGGAATGGAATCGCAAAAGCCCTAAGGGTCTAGAGGAGCTGAGGGACTGTGGCAGCTCTGGAGGGAAGGCAGAAAAGGGCAGGAATGGGAGCAATAGCTCAGTTAGGCCTAAGGAAACTGGGATGGGGTCAGGTGAAGAGGGCCAGCTAATTAACGCCTTAGCGATCTGGCTGGGCTGGGAGTACCTCTGCCTGCCAAGAGTGCCAGAGGGATGCAGTGTGCTCAGTGGTCACCTCCTTGGACTCAGAGAAATGTTTACACTGACCAAAGGGGAAACTTACCTAATTGCCACTGGTGGATGGGGTGTCGAGTGATTGGTGAGCCAACGTTCTGCTGCAGTGGACTGGACATGAGGGATAGGGTCCCAGTGCAGCTCAGACCCCGAGGGGGCGTACAAACTCCAGGAGAGCCCATCCAAGTCACAGCAGCAATATAAGTGTTGCAGCTCTAAGGGGAAAGGTATCTTGGCAGCTGGGAGCCAAGGAATACCACAAAGTCACCACCGCATTACAAACCTCACATAAGAGATTTACTGTACTAAGAGGGGAAAAAAACCCAGGAGGGTGGCTGGGTCTGCTTGGGTGAGAAGCAGAGGACTGAGCAGAAGACAGGGTTTATATAGGGTTTCTGGGCATCGGGGAGTTCTTTCCAGGGTAGCCTGAAATTGGAGGGATTATGTGGCCTAATCTTGGGGCAAGTTCAGAGATTGGTGGGATTTCTTTTCTGTAGGGCAGGGCCTGGCTACTCTCCCACCTCAGGGCAAGGGCAAGGCTAGGCTGCTCACTTTGAGGGGTCAGGCCTGGCCACCAGAGTCGTCTAGGGGTGGAGCCTGGTGGACAGAGGTCTCTAGGGGCAGGGCTTACACCAGGAGTCTCTGAGCACACTGGCAGGGAGAGCTGTCCTGCTGCCAAGAGTTGTCACGAACAGCCAACAACACAGACACTGCCGCGTGACCCCCAAGCCCTCAGGGCTGCCAGTGTGTACTTTATAGGACGTGCATTCCTGGTGTCACATTCTGTTGAGTGTGAGTCTCCTCACTATGAACGACACTTCACAACTGCTTCAGGAAAACTGACTCACAGTGCTTGCTCTTGAAAGGCTGGTGCCCACAGACTGCTTCTGCTTTCAGCTGCCATCTCAACTGACTGATGTGACAGGAGTCCGACAGTGTGAATACAAAGTGGCCCCCAAGGCTCCTGGGGTGACTGCCTGGTCCCCAGCTGGCAGCAATGCTCTTGCAGTGGAGAAGTTTGGGCTGATCTAGCAGATCCCCTGGAGACTGCCTCTGAAGCATGATCCCCACCCAGTCCCTTCCTGTCTGCCAGGAAGGGAGACCCTCCTCTACCATCCTCCACTGGTGATCACGACTTAATGAACCCGGTCCTGCCCCAGGTCCTTCAGCTGGGAAGCCACCATGACTGTTACTAATTAATTGCTGCTCCAGTGCACAGGAGGGAGTTCCCCAGCAGGCAGGTTTCTCTCGGAAGGCAGTGAAGGGATGCTGACCAACACACAGTCTGATTCTTTCTACCCCGCAATGTCCACTGAACTCTGTGCAACTCCACACTGCAGGTTAAATTTTAACCGCAGTCCCATGCTTCTGTGGGGGTGAGGAAGTGCTGGGGGGTTGAAATCAGGACTTTACAGGACAGGCAAATGCTCTCCAATGAGCTACAACTCTGGTTCCACAGTCCCATGTGTAATGTCGGGCCAGCCCCAATCATATTACAAAAACCAAATGACCACCCACCAGCATTTGGCTTGCTATCACTCAAATGCAAAATCCCCACCAGGAAGGCTTGGAGAGCCCCACTCCTTGCAGAGTCAGGTACTCTGGTCCTAGTGAGTTCTCCATGGGAGGGTTACACGTAGAAATTTCACACAGAAGGCATTTCAGGCAATAAGAGTAAAACCAACAGGCAGGTTTTGTGAGATCTTTAATGGCACAAAATGTTTATAGCTACAAGTTACACGTGTTCTGTAAACTGTAAGGAAAATGACGTGAGTGCTGACGAGACAGACGAAGGATGCTCATCACTCTGGCTCAGTTAATGCCAGCAGTTCCAACAACTGGGTCACTGTGAGATTCGTCTCACGGGCTGAGTCTCCATTTCACTCTTTACTGTAACCGAGTGACTCTGTTGTGCTGTTCTCTGTGCCGCTTTCCACTTGACTTACAAACATCTGAGCCAGTTTTCATCAAACTTAAAACGAAGCCTGCTTTTCATTCCAAACTGTAAACAGGAATAAAGCTTTTCAAACATTATCTTTATTTCAACTCCTGGTTGAATTCTGCTTTGCAATAGGACAATCTGTTTTCACTCAATGAGAATCTGTGTAGGAACATAAACATCCCGTATGTCAGGGCTGCAAATCAACACCACACAAGCTCACTGGTGGGCAGTTGTACTGTGATGTGTTCCATGATCTTACTGATACTTTCACACATGGTAAAACTAAACTCAGCTATAATGTAGAAACAAAATCCTCAGTGTCCCCACAGTCCGATGGCACTGCTGATAAACTGCTACTGAACTTATGAAGAAGGTGACGTCTGCCTGTGAGATCACCTAATGAGCGACTGCTCCGCTTGCTCACACACAAGCACTGCCAACCGTGCTGTAGTTTAGCTTCAGCAGCCTTGCCAATCTGACTCAGGCTTTTCAAAAACAAACAAACAAATAAACAGGCCACTGGCTTTACTTTCTTCCTAAAGAAATTCAAAGACAAACACTTGAAATAAATAGGCGAGAAGGCAAATCAAGCGTCACCAGGTTTAAGAGCAAGACAGGAAAAGGGCAAAAGACGCCCACAATCCTTTAGACATTAAATGCTAGAAAGAAAACAACTCACAAAAACTATTTTGGATATATTATCTTTCTTAAAGATAAACAACTATGTTCTTGAAAAACGATAGAAATGTCTTCCTAGCTGTGTTACTTTCCATTTCCATATAACACACCAATTTTATAACTCTTTATGTGAGAGAGGAGTTAGTTTCTACATGCTAGCAAACCTGGTTGCCATATTTATTCAAGTCAACCTGGTGCACCATGTAGGTTGCTAGCTTTGAAATTCACAAAGGTTCTGCAACTATAGCAAGTCTACATCATAAACAGTAATTAATTATATATAAAACAGAATCCTTTAGAGTCGTGCTATGTTCTTTAATCCAACAAAATCTACTTGAGATAATCTGCAATCCTGATGCTGTCTAACAATTTGGTCCTAGCGCTTCACATTTTAGAAACAGACAAAAGAAAGTCTGCCATTCAAAGAATTTTCTGAGTATTGCAGAACTGAAAAGACAACTACGTGAGAAAGTCACCAGGGCCTGCGAGATCCTAGGGACGCATTGAGAAGACCGCAGCCAACGGCAGGAAGTAAGGGACCACAGAGAATGAATGGCATCTTTCCAGAACTTTGTCAACTGTTCCCAAAATCCAGGTCTGCTTTCTGAAGATACACAAGTGCTTGGAGTAACTCTGAAGTTATTCTTCAGAGTGCAAAGGCTTCAGGGTGTAAGCAAAGCTTCCTAAGACAAGAAGCCTCTAGTAACACCACGAATCAGACTCGTTCCAAGTCTCTTCTTAGAAAAAAAAGAGAGAGAGAAAAGAAACTAGAAAAACAAGTAAAGAAAGTCATGAGAAATTCACATGCAGATAACACATGAAAATACCAAACGCACAAAAATCTCAAAAGCAATTTCATGTATGTCTAGGCCTGAGGCATTCCTTAAAAATAAAGATTCTCTATCATAGAAAAGATAGCATTGCAACACTCTAATGTTAGAATCTGCCAGTATGTTCTAGCCTTCTAGTTCCTGTCTGTCACTCCTACAGGCGGACAGGAGGCTTAGGAAAACAGTGGCTCCAAAGCTGGTTGAAAGTAATTTTTATTGCCCAGGATATTTTTTTCCTTGTGTCTTGCTTTTTTTTTTTTTGGTTTTGTTTTCTTTTGTTTTTAATAACTATAAATTCAAGCTTAGGGAAGCTTGTTTTTGTCCTGGAAAACAAAAACTAAACAAAGCTTTTATAGTATTGTTTGCAAACCTGACCTCATTTAGAAAGAGATGTAGTTGCATGGCTAGAATCCAGTTTCTAGCATGGATGATGCAGGTGTGACTCTGGTGGTACTAAGAGGAGACGATGGCATTGTTGACAAGATTATCATCTGCTGGTGGCATTGCGGAAAAAAGCCCTTGCAAATTTCTAAACGACAGTAAACTCTGTTAGGAATCTCTGAAGTGTCTTACAGGCCAAAAAGGGAACAAGGGTAGTAAAATGCCTCACAGAGCCTCAGGAAAATACTGGATTTGAGAGTTACTGGAATTGGGTATGTAAAAATGGGGTTGTAGGTTGGGGATCATGCTTACAATAGGTCTCAAATTCAAACTACAATACACCACTTCACAGGCCACGCGCATTTCCAGAGGCTTTTCGTTTCCCTCAGTAGGTGCTGGCAGAAGGTGTGCTCAGTCGTTTTCCAATATAGATGCTGAAAGGAAGCAGAGCGTATCATGGCCTGTCCATTCCCACAATTCCACCAGCCTGGCCCATAGGTCATCTCTACTGAAAGCCTCAGCAAACACTTCCCAGACTCCCTGAGTCTCCACTCCTCTTCTTCATTCTGTCTGTTAATCAAGCATGCTCCCACTGAGTTACAGCCCACCGACTAGCTCAGCCCAGATGGTTTTATAGGGTTCCGTCTACTCATTAAGTCAGGACTGGAAATCACAAGGGCAGTGATGTTAGGACCAGGTCAAGCTAGGAAAAAAAGAGAGACCCCTTCAAAACCCAAAACAGTCTTCCCCAGCCCTCAAGTGTTTCTGTTTGGATAAATGTTCTACTGCTATTTCAGATCTAGAGAGATGGTCATAGAGACAGTGCTTTTAAGATGGGACCTAACGTGAGTTTCCAACACCAAGCAAGAAAACGACCCCTTCCACAGCAAAAGCAGAGTGCCAAGGAAAACAAGTGGCACAATCCTCAACATAGTAATAGCAATTTTTAAGACCCTTAAAAACATTCACCTGTAGCAAGAGTTAAACTTAACTAAAGCAACAAAAACAGCTTAAAGATACAGGAAAGCAAGAAATACTGCCAGGCCTCAAAACCAAGCTTTTTAAGGTAAATGAACTGAACAGTTGCTATTAAGCAGGTATTGGTAAGAGTCCTCCCAAGCTGCACAGTGCTCCTATCCTGCTTCCTCCACAAGTGCCTCCTTACGCCACTGTCTGTAAATACCAGCCCTGTCTTTACCAGCAGGTCCTCTACCAAGGAGACAGTAAAAGATGCACATGTGCCCATGCTCCAGAGCAGGCACTTCCCTCTACTATGCTGAGCCACTCACAGCAAGATCAGGGATGATCCACTTTCCATGCATCAGATACAGAAAATGACTCACTGCGCATGCTCACAGTGCGGCAGGTAGGTCTTGGAAAATTAATTAAGCTAATGCTTACAAATTGAAATCCTTCAGAATTTTCTTAAATATTCAAATCAAGAGAAAAAAAACCATTAATTGAAAAACATGCCACAAGTTAATGAATTAAGGTAAACATGAGGCTGACTTTTGAATAAATGCCACAAATTTAAAAGAAAAAGACAGTACCTATAGCAGTCTACCAGTGTATTCAAGAATCATCCTCCATAATGGTGTGTTTTACCATCTGGGGGGAAAACCATTTTGCATTTACTCCTACATTTATATTGAATAACATAAATTACTCACAATTAGCTAAATTTTAAATAACTCAAAAAAGACAAGTAATCATGGAAGAACCCCCTTGGGCAGTACTACCCAGGGAAGGAAGGAGTGCAGACGGCTCTTTTGATCTGAACACCTTACTGCCCATTACCAGTAAGTAATGCACTGGCATCAGGGTACTTACCCCAGCCCCAAAGCCAACACGTGAGAGAGGAAGAGAGACGGGATGAAGACCTTTAGGAACTCAGCAGAGAAAATGCCCCCTTTCTTCATGGCTCCACTCTTCCTCATGCTTAGAGATACAGCACGTTTAGGGTGTCTGAAATGGAACTCTCTGGGGAAGAAGTTGAGACAGAGACTGGGTTCAGAACACAAGATTCGGGACTACACCAGCCCTGAAGACAAGCACATAAAACACACCACCAAGATGCATGCAGGACTTACTTGGGTGGGATGTTTTCAGGTCTACTGGACCAGTCTGATACCCAGTCTGCACTTTTCTTCAAAGCCTCAACTTCTTTCTCTCCTTCAACAACTTCTTCTTCTGACTAAAAAGAATTCAAATAGTGAGAGGAGAGGAACAAGAGAAAAACAGAAAAGGAAGACCAATTCCTTTAAACACAAAAACAAAACTAAAACGTTATGCATTAGTCATTCTTATGTAGGAAACAATCTGTTTTCTGA
The DNA here is from genome assembly GCF_949786415.1 of Peromyscus eremicus. Lineage (NCBI taxonomy): Eukaryota > Metazoa > Chordata > Mammalia > Rodentia > Cricetidae > Peromyscus > Peromyscus eremicus. Next base: position 54,928,556 of record NC_081425.1, on the reverse strand, counting down.
AACGGCTCCAAGCTGACCAAGAGCATACCAGAAGAGCAAGTGAGCCTGACAGAGGCTGCACTGAAGGACAAGACTGTGACCTTGCAAAAGCCCTCATTAGGGAGGTGACGACACCCTGGAGCTGGTGCTGTTGAACCTAAGGATGCACACGAACAGTTCACTATATCTTATTTTCAACTGCATTTAATTTTTTCAGAACTAGAAAAAAATAAAAACACACCAAAAAAGATGTGGAAACAAAATAAATCGACGAGAAAGTTGGCAGAGATGTGGTAAATCACGATGCTGCCAAACACCTGAGAGAGAGCAACATCTACTTAATCTGCTCACATGCACTAATCTTGACCTTGGTCAATCCCCAAACAGAAATTGTGTACTCCATTCTACTGAGGAGGGCAGGGCTTGTGTGGAAAAAAAAAATGTTTACATTTCCACAAGGTTTTTCTTGTTTTCCTTTCTTTGAGAAAGTATCTTGTTCTGTAGCCTAGGCTGACCTGTAATTCATTATGTAGCCCAGGGTGGCCTATCACCTCCCAAGTGCTGGGATTATAGACTTGAGCTACCATGCCTGGAAAGCTCTCCTTTAACAGAAACTAAGGGGATGAGAAACTAAAAATGATACATTAGTTGTATTTACTCAGTTTTAAGGAATGTGAGGCTGTGACTGCAAAGTACAATCTTAAAACTACTGAACACTCTGATTTTGACTAACACATGAAACCACCCGGTCCACTCACAGACACTGTCCACAGCTCCACCCGGTCCACTCACAGACACTGTCCACAGCTCCACCCGGTCCACTCACAGACACTGTCCACAGCTCCACCTGGTCCACTCACAGACACTGACCACAGCTCCACCCGGTCCACTCACAGACACTGTCCACAGCTCCACCCGGTCCACTCACAGACACTGACTACAGCTCCACCCGGTCCACTCACAGGACACTGTTCACAGCTCCACCTGGTCCACTCACAGACACTGTTCCACAGCTCCACCCGGTCCACTCACAGACACTGTCCACAGCTCCACCTGGTCCACTCACAGACACTGTTCCACAGCTCCACCCGGTCCACTCACAGGACACTGTTCACAGCTCCACCCGGTCCACTCACAGACACTGACTACAGCTCCACCCGGTCCACTCACAGGACACTGACCACAGCTCCACCCGGTCCACTCACAGACACTGTCCACAGCTCCACCCGGTCCACTCACAGACACTGTCCACAGCTCCACCTGGTCCACTCACAGACACTGACCACAGCTCCACCCGGTCTACTCACAGACACTGTCCACAGCTCCACCCGGTCCACTCACAGACACTGACTACAGCTCCACCCGGTCCACTCACAGGACACTGTTCACAGCTCCACCTGGTCCACTCACAGACACTGTTCCACAGCTCCACCCGGTCCACTCACAGACACTGTCCACAGCTCCACCTGGTCCACTCACAGACACTGTTCCACAGCTCCACCCGGTCCACTCACAGGACACTGTTCACAGCTCCACCCGGTCCACTCACAGACACTGTCCACAGCTCCACCCGGTCCACTCACAGGACACTGACCACAGCTCCACCCGGTCCACTCACAGACACTGTCCACAGCTCCACCCGGTCCACTCACAGACACTGACTACAGCTCCACCCGGTCCACTCACAGGACACTGTTCACAGCTCCACCTGGTCCACTCACAGACACTGTTCCACAGCTCCACCCGGTCCACTCACAGGACACTGTCCCACAGCTCCATCTGGTCCACTCACAGGACACTGTTCACAGCTCCACCTGGTCCACTCACAGACACTGTTCCACAGCTCCACCCGGTCCACTCACAGACACTGTCCACAGCTCCACCTGGTCCACTCACAGACACTGACTACAGCTCCACCCGGTCCACTCACAGACACTGTTCCACAGCTCCACCCGGTCCACTCACAGGACACTGTTCACAGCTCCACCTGGTCCACTCACAGACACTGACCACAGTTCCACCCGGTCCACTCACAGGACACTGTCCCACAGCTCCATCTGGTCCACTCACAGACGCTGTCCACAGCTCCACCTGGTCCACACACAGGACACTGACCACAGCTCCACCCGGTCCACTCACAGACACTGTCCACAGCTCCACCCGGTCCACTCACAGACACTGACTACAGCTCCACCCGGTCCACTCACAGGACACTGTTCACAGCTCCACCTGGTCCACTCACAGACACTGTTCCACAGCTCCACCCGGTCCACTCACAGACACTGTCCACAGCTCCACCTGGTCCACTCACAGACACTGACTACAGCTCCACCCGGTCCACTCACAGACACTGTTCCACAGCTCCACCCGGTCCACTCACAGGACACTGTTCACAGCTCCACCTGGTCCACTCACAGACACTGTTCCACAGCTCCACCCGGTTCACTCACAGACACTGTCCACAGCTCCACCTGGTCCACTCACAGACACTGACTACAGCTCCACCCGGTCCACTCACAGACACTGTTCCACAGCTCCACCCGGTCCACTCACAGGACACTGTTCACAGCTCCACCTGGTCCACTCACAGACACTGACCACAGTTCCACCCGGTCCACTCACAGGACACTGTCCCACAGCTCCATCTGGTCCACTCACAGACGCTGTCCACAGCTCCACCTGGTCCACACACAGGACACTGACCACAGCTCCACCCGGTCCACTCACAGACACTGTCCACAGCTCCACCCGGTCCACTCACAGACACTGACTACAGCTCCACCCGGTCCACTCACAGGACACTGTTCACAGCTCCACCTGGTCCACTCACAGACACTGTTCCACAGCTCCACCCGGTCCACTCACAGACACTGTCCACAGCTCCACCTGGTCCACTCACAGACACTGACTACAGCTCCACCCGGTCCACTCACAGACACTGTTCCACAGCTCCACCCGGTCCACTCACAGGACACTGTTCACAGCTCCACCTGGTCCACTCACAGACACTGACCACAGTTCCACCCGGTCCACTCACAGGACACTGTCCCACAGCTCCATCTGGTCCACTCACAGACACTGTCCACAGCTCCACCTGGTCCACACATAGGACACTGACCACAGCTCCACCTGGTCCATTCACAGACACTGTTCACAGCTCCACCTGGTCCACTCACAGACACTGACCACAGCTCCATCTGGTCCACTCACAGACACTGTCCACAGCTCCACCTGGTCCACACACAGGACACTGACCACAGCTCCACCCGGTCCACTCACAGGACACTGTCCCACAGCTCCACCTGGTCCATTCACAGACACTGTCCACAGCTCCACCTGGTCCACTCACAGACACTGACCACAGCTCCACCTGGTCCACTCACAGACACTGACCAAAGCTCCACCTGGTCCACACACAGGACACTGTTCCACAGCTCCACCTGGTCCACTCACAGACACTGACCACAGCTCCACCTGGTCCACACACAGGACACTGTCCCACAGCTCCACCTGGTCCACTCACAGACACTGTCCACAGCTCCACCTGGTCCACTCACAGACACTGTCCACAGCTCCACCTGGTCCACACACAGGACACTGTCCCACAGCTCCATCTGGTCCACTCACAGACACTGACCACAGCTCCCCCTGGTCCACACACAGGACACTGTCCACAGCTCCACCTGGTCCACACACAGGACACTGTCCCACAGCTCCACCTGGTCCACACACAGGACACTGTTCCACAGCTCCACCTGGTCCACTCACAGACACTGACCACAGCTCCACCTGGTCCACACACAGACACTGTCCACAGCTCCACCTGGTCCATTCACAGGCACTGTCCACAGCTCCACCTGGTCCATTCACAGACACTGTCCCACAGCTCCACCTGGTCCACACACAGGACACTGTCCCACAGCTCCACCTGGTCCATTCACAGGCACTGTCCACAGCTCCACCTGGTCCATTCACAGACACTGTCCCACAGCTCCACCTGGTCCACTCACAGGACACTTTCCCACAGCTCCAGCTCCTAGTGACTCAGCAGTCTGGGAAAGGAGCTTAAGCCTAGCTCTACACATAATGACAGTTGACCACCAAATCCAGGCCAAAGTGCAGGGGATGTTTGCAAGCCTTTGTCAGCTCAGTCCTCATCTATTTCTGCTGAAGCTGGCAGATTCCACTGAATAACAACACAATGCAGCATTTAGGACGGACGGACGGACAGAGCTTTGTCCAGCAGGAACTGAGACTCCTCAGCATCATGAGCTGGCTCTCTGGAGTAACCCTGAAGTCATCCCGGGGCAGAAACAAGTCAGCAGCCACACGGCAAGCACTGAGCAGTCTGGGCGCACCATTTCTGAGTCTCCGGCCTGTTGTGATTTGACTTGGGTGGTGCTGTTTAGTTAGGAGGGTGGTGCCTGCGCTAGAGCACACACGTGTAGAGGCTGCTTTCCTCCTTCTACCACGTGGGGGCTGGGGCTCCAACGTGGGGTGGGACTGAGGTGGTCAGGCCATCTCGCTGGCCCTCTTCTTACTTTGGTTTGATTTCAGCAATGCTGGAGACTTCAGCTTAGGGCCTCCAGCATGCTAGCAAGGGCTTTACCTCAGTCACTACTCCCCAGCCTTACAGCAGTTTGTTCTGCTCAGTTCCTCCTCGGGTCTCCCAGGATTTCTAACTGCTTGCCGGTTTAGTTCAGGAGTTTTTGAACAAATTAGTACTTTATCATTTTCAGAGAAAACAAAGTGAGATTTGTGCTCTGAATTTTTCAAGACAATGGGATTTTCTCCAGGGGAATGAAACAAAGTTACTTTTGGATTCATACAGTTGTTTAAATCCATGGACATATTTCTCACCTTTCTTTAATGTTTACTATAGCTCTGCATTTCCTTTATTAATCTTAAACTTGTCAGTCCCAGGTTCAGGGAGAGGGTGGGTGAGACAGCCTCACCCACCACTCAAGGCTGGCCTCAAACTTATTATAGCCTTGGTTAGCCTTCAGACCTCATGATTCTCAGCTCTGAATGCAGAAACTACAATACAGATCTTAACATCATGTTTGGTCCATTTTGAGGTTTTGAATCATCTTCCTGTAATTAAAGAATATGGCAAAAGGGCACCTCATCTAACGACACAGGACTTTGCTCTTCGCTCATCCCCTCAAACTGTCCTGGGAGGTGGGAGGGTTGGTCCTTATTTCATACCCATTTAGTTCTGCATTCTCTGGCCCACCTCCAGCTCTCTTAAGGTCTCTAAACAAGGATCTTAAACTTCATGCCTGTATCCACGTATAGATAAACCAGTCTCACAAGACCAAAAAGGAGGCTATTTCCAAAGACGGCAACCCCATGCTGGACCCATCCTAAAAAAAAACCACAATGTCTTCATGAGACTGAGTCTGCATGAGACTGAGTAGATTTCTTGCTACACAATGGAGCCTCATCAATACCATCATCCTTTCAGTAAGAGGAGGAACACTTTGCCCTGGCTGTGCCTGCTTAGGAATCCCCACACAGGGTTCTGCAGACCTCTCAGCTCATTTGCATGCCTAGTCTCCTGGGACTGATTCCCTTCAGAGGTTAGTTTCAGTGGAAGGACTGGAACACAGGCTTAGATTGGCTTTCAGTCCTGGTTCTAACACTGACTTGCTTTGTCATCTTAGGTGATAACCACATGAAGACAAAGTGTCTCTCTCCCCATTTCCCCGGTAGAATAACATTATCCCCAACCCCCCAACTGGACTGAGAATCTTAGCACCCAGAACAACACATTGGTAAGCACTGGTGTCTTTCCTCATTCTCTGGGTAAAGCTGGAACATGACATCTCATTTAGTCCTCGCAGGCACACATAAGAAAACCAACAGCCTTAGTCAACTGTTCTTAACTTTCTAACCAAAAAAACCTTTCTCATTCATGAAATATCATTTGCCTAATTCCTGGTGACTAATTTTTCAATTATTTCTTTATATGCAAAAACTATAATTTTGCATATAAAATTGCATATAAAGCATCATCTACTAATATAGCTCCCCTATTTTAAAATTCTTACTCCACAGACCCAACACTGTCTTTATAGCATTACACTACCTTGCCAAAACCCATGCTTGTCCTCGCTGGCCAGTCCATCAGCCTGGCTTATCCCCTGCTTAAGGTCAATCTCACTGACAACCTATCAGAATCTTACAAGCTCTCGCCCTCCCGCTCCTCCTCCCCCTCCCCTCCCTCCCTCCCTCTCTCTCTCTCTCTCTCTCTCTCTCTCTCTCTCTCTCTCACACACACACACACACACACACACACACAGAGATTTCTTTCTAATTTTATATGGCTGCATTCGGCCCTAAAATCGAAGTTAAACTCAGTGACCACATGTGAGTCAGGGCTGTACACATCAGTGTTTCACTGAGCTAGCAGAAGTGCCCAGGGAGGATGGGTTGGGATTGGGGGGGGGGGAGGGGGACGACAGAGCTCTGAAGGCAAAGGAGCTTGGGAAAGACTTGGTTTCAGCTGATGTCTTTCTTTCTGTCTTTGGGCTCTATACAGCCTGACAAGACAACTCATGGGGCAAGGACACAGGACTGCCACTTATTTGACTTCCGAGTGAGTTTATGGAGCTTCTCCACAGAGGACTACTCTTGAAGACACTTTTGGGAAAATGTCTAAGCAAAAGCTATCAGACTGAAGAACATCTGTAGCAGAGTACCAACTCCCTCCCCTCTTCTGTCCTGGGGATCCCTTTTTGCCACGAACTTCATGTGCTCTTTCCACACCAGTTACAGCATCCTGCATATGGCCAAAAGAGAGTTAAATATTTCGGCCGACTACTACCAAGCTTCTTTATACGACGAAGCACATCACAGAGTAACTGGTGCTGCAAGTTTCAGCATGCCAGCAGCTAGAGTGAGCAGCTTAAGTGAGCCACTGCCGACCGAGTGCATGGACTGCCCGCCTCAGAAAATACCAAAGGGAGAGCAGTGAGGTGTGGAAAGCCGTGCAGTCTTCTGGCAGAAGACCAGAACCATGGCACTAGGCACACAGCTCTAGCACAGGGGCCCGTGCTTGTGCAGTGAGAGAACACCACACACAAGACATCTGCAGGCCTCCCTCAGATTCCACCAGTAACTTTCAGTTGAGCACAACACAGAGTTCAAGAAACAAGGAATTCCTGCCCCCAGTTTACTGTCTTTATGCCTGCTGTAGCATCAGGGCCAGCCTTATACAACTGGGACCAGGCCCAACAGTCAAAGGGACAGGTCCATGAGCTCACCGAGGCGCTGTTTCCCTCTGTACTCTGGCTAGAAGCACCAATCTTGGTAGAAAAACACTCCAGAGGCTTCAGAATGCAATCAGGCTTGGAGCCCAGCTCCATATTTCAGTCAACGAACTTTAGAGACTCTTGTATGCTTTCCAAATCCAAGCAGAACACACACCCACCTGAGAGCTATGGTCCCTGCTGGTGTGCATCTCAACATCAAACATGATCTGTCCATCTTCCTGTGGTGAAGGGCTAGGAGAGAGAACACTCAGTCATTAGTCTATATTTCTTTTTTACACTTTACTTATTTTTCTGCACATGTATGTCTCTGTGTGTGGCTGCAAATATGTCCTGGTGCACATGTGAAAGTC